>NC_090895.1:9295334-9350334 GCF_036669925.1 Montipora capricornis | reverse complement strand
GAAACACTGTTTCTTTTTAAAATAGCTTTATGTTGTTGCGAGTGACCAGGTGAGCAGCGGCAATAATCTTGGCGGTCTTCCTGTGTTTGGTTGAGATCCCTGCGACCCTTGTTTGCTGTATGCCAGGAAAAATCTCCATTTCTGTCTGTATTTCTGTGTCCCGATGATTTCGGAGTAGGCAGTTTTATGTTAAGACAAGTTGACCGTGTAATGCCAACTGCTAATAGATTTCCTAATCTTTTCACAAGGGGGTACCTGAAATCCATTAATTTCATGCCCGGTGATTGATGACTGACACACTTTCTTCGGAGTTGAAAGGATGCTAGAGATTCCCCCTTCTAGTAACTCGCCCTTTTAGAGATTCCCCCTTTTATACTTTAGCTAATTGCCCCTTTTAGTAAATTCTCCTTTTAGAGATTCCCTATTTTAGTAATTTCACCCTTTTAGAGGTGCCCCCTCTTGATTATGGGAGGTGCGGTGGCCTAACGGTTAGCTCGTTGTACTCCGGATCGAGCGGTCCGGGTTTTGAGCCCTGGCCGGGTCATTGTGTTGTGTTCTTGGGCAACACAATTTACTCTCACAGTGCCTCTCTTCACCCAGGTGTAATACACAACACGTAGTCTCCCTCCCTCGTCACGCAACGCTCCTCCCCACAAACGGTTGCTCACATTCGAACAACATCCCTTTCCGCCACTTCAACCAATCACCATTCGGGTTTCAAAAGTCGAGAACTCTGTGCCCCAAAGTAATCTAACCAATCATATTGTTTGTTTCATCTTGGAGTTCAAAGTTTTCAAAATGGCGACCTTTGAAGAAGCGTTTGATGTTGTTAGTAATACATTTAGAATTCCTAGCTTAAATGCGCAGCAAAAAACTGGAATTAGGAAAATAGCTGAGGAAAAAAAGGATATATTTGTCAATCTTCCTACTGGTTTCTCTTCGAGATGATCAGAGGCCTTTTTGAACTTGATTAGTCGTCGGTAGCACGCTTTACGAACTGACAACTCGCTGGTAGCTGAATAGCAGCTCACATTCACATCCAGACAGGAACTAATAATCGCCGGAAAATCCAAAGAACTTTTTCCAAAAATAGATTTTTTTTCTTTTTTCTGAACTGAAGTGGAACAAATAAAGCAACGATCACTTTGCACAACCTTCTTTGGCGTTTCCCCTATCAAGAAACTACGATCAAATGCAGAATTTGAAAACGCGCGGGAACAATGATGTTGATTAATATCTCCAGTGCTCTGATTGGTCACATAAGAAACAATGTCAGCGATCTCATCGGTGCAAAGACTACAAAGGGAAAGGAATGTTGTTCGAATGTAAGCAGCCGCTTGTGGGGAGGAGCGTTGCGTGACGAGACTAAAAACGGCTGCAAGGGAGACTACAAAACACGATGCATCCAAAAACGCAAAACACCTCACAAAAACCTTTTTAGGCCAAACATTTGATTGAAACAAAATCATATTTGCTATTAGAGGGAAGAAAAACCTTCCTATATCATTCCCTGCGTTGAAACAAGCAACACACTCCGTGTTAACAACTAAAGATGGTTTTTTACAGTGACGTCATCAAATTCTAAAATCAAAATCACAAGGTCTTCGGAATTTTATTTATAGAAGGTTGAAGATGACCTAGAAATAAATATTGTTTTTCAAGTTTCCAGTTCCGTGATGTATTTCGTTTTAAAACTATAGCATTTTGAATTTCCGAATTTTTAAGATAAAACAGATAAATTCAGTCATTTTGTGACCCAGTTATTAGCGGTTAACTAGTTTGTTTTGAAACGAAACCAAAAAAGAAGAACAAAAAAAAAAAACAAAACAAAAAAAAAAAAAACAAAAAACTAAAAAAAACCTTAGCGATCGGTAAAAAGAAAGGCGACAAGCATTGGTGTCTAAGTACAAATCGATTACAGAGGGTATTTTTACAGTTTCGTTTTTAGCTGTAGGAAAGGTGCTAAGAATATTTTGGTAGTAGCCAAAACGCGGGGCCGGGGCCGGGGCCGGGGCCGGGGTCGGGGTCCGGGTCGGGGTCGGGGTGTCTTTTTTTTTTCAAAATTTTTTCGTTTCAATTTATGGAATACACGCTAACTGCCAGACAGAGTCCCATCGTAATATTCACTTCGTTAAAAAAAAAACCATCAGAATCCCAGTTCCACGATGATCGTCACGCAGTCATGCAACGTTCTTTTTGCTTGTTTGTTCGTGTTGTCAATGTTGTTGTCTGATTTACCACAAACGGTTTGTAGTAAAGTCAGTCGCACAGGAACTTGCTAGCCAATTCTATTCGGACTTCAAGGGCTCGAATCCAATCTTACGAGAAAAAGCACAACCACACTTAGAACAATTTTGCGAAAACAAGCAACTGAGAACGTTTGCGTGACGACCATAGTGGAATTATGGCTGTTCTGCTTCGTTTTAATTGTATTGCGGAGAAGTTTTGTACGAAGTAAACATTAAGATGTGGTTTTAAAATGTGGAGCTGAGCGAGTCTTCAGTGTCTCTAGGCGATTCGCACCTACGTACGAGCCACTACTTTAAGGCAAGATCACGCCACTGAGGATCCTGTAGATCTTCAGATTTTTATTCGTACAAGCTGCTCGATCAATATGTCTTTGAACTAGTCGACTGAAAGGAAAATATTACAGAAGTAGATTAATGTTTTGGAATGCCGGCGATAGGCTAAAAGAAGAATGCAACTGATTTCTTGAATATATTACAATTTGGGTCTTCTAATCTACACGATCTTATGGTTTGATTTCTTCTATTGATTGCCTTTAACGTTCTTAATCGGAGGAAAGTGAAAAAGTAATTTGCGCGTTTGCAGTTTCGATTTAAATATTTCTGAATTTCTAATTAGTTGTCACCTTTCAACTCATGCAAACTTGCTGTGGTAAATAAAATTGCAAATATAGTTCCATACAATAAAACAATTAAGCGACATAACTTAACGCGCGAATCACTTGGTTTAACGTATTAAATTTCAGTTGGAAATTCTTTTCGAAAAGCAAACGATGTCTCCTTCGAAGCTTTTGTACGTTCCTTATATTTTTTGGGTAATTTCCAACATAGATGAAGGAAAGATGCCGAACATTAGAAAATAACAGTACGGGAGAATAACTACAAAAATTGAAACGAAAAAATTTTGAAAAAAAAAGGACACCCCGACCCCGACCCCGACCCCGGCCCCGACCCCGGCCCCGGCCCCGGCCCCGCGTTTTGGCTACTACCGAATATTTTTGCTGTCAAGAAAATTTAGATTTGATCCGAAGTATCCTCCTCGAGTTTGGATACTTTGGATTTATGATCCATTTTTGGATTTTGCCGAAAAAAACGCAAAATCCGTTTTTGGATTCAAGAATCCGTTTTCTGATTTTCCCAAAAAACGCACTCTCAGAGAGTATTTTTTCAGTGCACTGTTTTGATCTGTTAAAGGCGGATTTCGTTTTCTCTTGCTTGTTCTCTAGTGATTCATTAATGCGGAAATCTCATTTCGAAATTTACTTCCTGACACCGATTGTAATTGAGAAGCGAAGAGAGGTCACTCAATGCAGGACTTCCCCCCCCCCCACCCACCCCATCTCTTGTAATGACTGGTTGTAATCCCGATTGCAAGATATTTACTTAGAGACCAAAAAGACCAATTATCCAGAAACGACTTGATTGTTGGTCATTAATAATTTGTTACAAGATGATGCAGCAAAGATTGACACAGTGACAGCTATAAGAACAGATCACAGTGCAATAACCTTAAACCATGGCTACACGAGCGATTTTTTGCTCGCGCAGGTGATGCGTTTTTTTTCAAATTTTGTCACGTCGCCCGCGCGCGAGGATGGCTACACTTGTGACAATTTTTTTCAATAAATTGAAGGCCGTGGGAATCGCATACTTCAAGAAACCTGGATACTATAAACAGATTAATAATTTCATTGGCCAAATACTCTTTAGTCGCGTCGCAAGCACGGGCAAAAAGGTGCAGGGTGGGGTGGCTACACGGGCAACTATCTATGCGAATTCAACTCTGGCGACTTTTTCTCGCGATTTTTTCACTTGTCGCGCCGGCGACGCGACAAAATTAGAAAAAAATCGCATCCCCAGCGCGACCAAAAAATCGCTCGTGTAGCCGCGGCTTTAGAAAGCGATCGTCTGGTACGAACAAGGGGGAAGAAACAACAAGTATTTCTTGAATTTAGAAAAGAGTGATAAGAAGAGAAGCTGCATAAGAAAACTTAGAACGAATGGAGAAGAGATTACTGCCCAGAAAGCTATTATGAATGAAATCTTCAGCTTTTATTCGAAACTTTACGACGAACTTTACGACGAACAGTCGGGAATACAAAGTGACTATTCAACATGTCCCTTTCTTGGAAACACCTCTTCATCTCCTAAGTTAATTGACTCAATGCGTGAAATGTGTGAGAGCCAGTAGTTAACGTATTCCGAATGTTTCCAGGTTTTGTCGTCCTTCAACAACAATAAAACTACTGGGAATGATGGGCTCACAAGACAATTTTACAAGTTCTTCTAGCCAGAAATCGGATCGTTTCTATAGTTGAATCCTTGAATTATGCCTATCTTTACGGAGAATAATCAAATACGCAAAAACAAGCCGTAATAACTTTGATTGAGAAGAAGGACAAAGACAAGACATGGTTAAAAAAATGGAGACCAATTTCTCTAGTAAATGTTGATGAAAAACTTGGGTCAAAAGAGGTCGCTAAAAGGCTAGAGAAAGTCTTGCGTCATATTTTTCATTATGATAAGACGCAGTTCCCACGATAAGCGACATCGTGGGCTTTACAAAAATGCGAGACTGCCAAAGTATAATGACTGCAATAGATTTTGAGAAAGCCTTCGATTTTTGAATTGGAATTTTTTTCTCAAATAGCTGGAATTTGTTGCCATTGGTGAATCCTTTTCAGCGTGTATTCAAACGTTTTATAAAAATATAACAAGATGCGTGATTAACAGTGGATTTTCTACTCCCTCTTTTAATCTTAAAAGGGATGTTCGCTAGGGTGACTCGCTCTCATCATCAATGTTCAAAGCAGTACTTGAATTATTGGCATAATAACGATCAAATCAAGAACATTGCAGTGGACGGTAATGAAATTAAATTAGTCATATTTGCTGATGACATGACATCATTTGTTAGGGACAAATTATAACATCGCAGCCCGCTTTTTGAGACTCTACACGTTGTTTAGTACATACTCCGGATTGAAGGTTAATCACGACGAGACGGAAATTCTTTTACTCGGAAGTATGAAAGTAAGTAGCTTAGAGCAAGGATGCAAATGAAATAAGTAATTTTAGGGGTGAATTTTACCTTTAAACAGTCACTGTTTTTGCCCCCCAAAACCCGAGGAGGTAACCTAGTAGCCGCCGCGGAATAAGGAAAAATATGTAAATTTGCAGATGGTAGAGAGGAAAAAAATCTCGATTTGCTCGAACGAGCTTGCAGGCTGGTATAGGTATTGCTCACCGAGTTCGCGAGGTGTTCTGGCTAACTTGAGTCATCGATATATCGAATGCTGTTCACCATAGCGATTGAAGTGAGTAGTTACGGTTAGTAGATTCCTTTTAGCATGAAAATGAAAAACTATAGTATCTGACAGAAAATCATATTACCTGGATCAGAAATCGATTTTTCAGCCACAAATCAGAAACAAGGACGAAGATTTCTCAGACACAAATCAGAAACATGGACGACAGACTCGGCCCACAAACTACTAGACGCAACCTCAAAAAGCAAAAGCCTAGTCTCAGTATTAACATTTTCATACATTCTTCTAGCATTTCACAGATAGTAATAATCAACGATCCTAGTATAAGAAACGACTTTTGTTCCTATTTTATGGCATTTCAAGATATCGTGGTAAGAACCATATTGATCAAAAAGATGACGAAGAAATGTTGCCTTCTGGTCATTGAATGTTCCTGTTCTTGTTTTGCTATCATATTTTCAAGGTATTTTCCAAAATTATGTAAATTCCTTTCCAATTTATAGCGCATCAAATAAACTTTGACGGAAATTAAAAATAAATGCTGTTTGTTGTTGCCCATCCTTTTCTTGCATCTTTCACTTTCATTTACCTACCTGATTATATGTAAACATGATAATACGAAGACATCACAATGTGCAGCACATATTAATTGGAAAACACCTCAGCTGCCATCCGTATTATCTTATAGGCGGGGGCAGATGTGGAGGAATCTATTACTAGTATAAACTAAATAAAGTGGGATGCCATAGGCATACTACGGTATAAATCCGGGTGATTTTATTTTTCTTGGTTTTTTTTTTTTTTCATTGTAGTCCCAAATTTTCCCTATCCCGAAAAAGTGTATCATTTCTTCCTTCCCGCCCGTTCAGCCTTTAGATTTACAGTTTATAATTAATGCAAAGAATAAAAAAAAAAAAAGATTTTATAGCTTATTCTCGGAGAGGATGAGGCATTAATTTGATGGAACAGGGTTAGATGGAAGTTGCAGGCCGCAGATGGTAGTGTTTTCACAATCATTTAAATTTAAACAAAGTCGAAATCACGTCTGAAAGTACTTGATAAAGTGGACAGATGATTTTCTTTGAGAATGGTAAGCTTTAAAAGCAAGGAGAAATATTATCTCTAGATATTGCTTCGTTCATGTGTGTTCCACAATGAATATTACTGCATAATATTCCAATTGCGAAAAATTGCTTCTTGCGAAGCAGTTTCTTCAGTCGTTCCAAAACATTTTGTAAATCAGCCAAGTGTATTCAATTGGCCATTTTGCCAAACACTTTGTGAATTGAACCAGTGTGTTCAAGCGACCATTGTGCCTGGCATTTATCAATCGAACATGTGTGTTCATTTGGCCATTGTGTGTCAACACCCGCTAATAGAGAGCTCTGTCTGGGAATTCCAACTGCATTCATCTTAATATAGGAATCAAAAACGTGAAAAGAACATTAGGAAAAAGCCATTAACAACCAAAAAAAATTACTGCAGAGGAAATTCCACAACACTCCAAAATCGCCGTAACAAATTACAGATGCGGGTATTAATAGCCCTTCGCGGTTGGATTCAGTCGTTTCAGTCCAAGGGGTCTTCGTTTTAGTCGAAGGAGTCTTCGTTAATTTAGTTCAAGGGGTCTTCGTTTTAGTCCAGGCGATCTTACTTTTAGTCGAAGGGGTCTTAGGTGTTAGGACTTGTTTTTAGGTCTTCTTTTTAGTAACATCCCTCTGCTCCCTGTGTAATTCACAGGCACCTAGGAGGCTAAATGTAAATTGAAAATGCTTAAAGAGAGAAAGAAAGAGAAAAAGTGAAATAATAATGCGATAATAAACTACTTCTTTAAGAAAATATTTGCAATTTTCTTCAAAAGGATTTTACGGATTATTGTCTACCGTGGGAGACTACGATACAATTTACAATACAATTTTTAAACTTATGTTGCGCAATTGCTGGTTTTCACTCACGTGATCAACAGCCATGTTTTTCAACGAAAACAAAAGGAAGCGTTTGCATAATAATAGAGTTAAATTCCCGGAGGATTTGGTCGGGGCACCAACATGGCCGCCTTTTCTTTGTTTAGGGCACCAACATGGCGGTCGTGACGTCATGTGAAAACCGAGAATTCTCAATAGCAGCAATTTTAAATTGTGCGTTACAATATTGATTACATTATATAAATATGCAATAAACAAAGGTGTATGAATAAATGATCATAAGAATGTAATATATTGCAAGAAATAAATAATAATAATAATAATAATAATAATAATAATCAACAAGCCAAAAAGAATCACATTTAAAAGTAACGATTCATTAAGAAGAAGCTTTCTGAAATAACAATGTCTTAATAGCCTTCTCGAAACAACCTAAAAATTTTATGTTTTGTATGTGCTCCGGAAGGCTTTTCCACAGCGTAGAGGCTGCCACTTGAAAACAGCGGTCACCGAGTGTTGCTGATAATCTCATAGAACTAAAATTGAGAATTAAACTATTACTAGATCTTACATTGTATCTAACACTTCTCCTTGCTGAAATAAGGTCACTTACATAAGACGGAGCGTGACCATGTATGGCTTTAATTTAAAAATGATTAGTAAAAGTTTAAAATGTATGCGTTGCATTACAGGCAGCCAGTGCAATGGTCTAAGTAGGAGCGTCACATGCGAAAACTTGCTCTCCTAAAAAATTAACCGCGCTGCAGCATTCTGGACGCGTTGCAGTTTTTTGCCAAATGTAGTTAGCTGCCCAAATACAGCAAAACTATTGGAATATCTACTTTATTGGATATAAAAGCGAGGATAAGAGTTTCGGTGACTGCAATGCCGTGTAACGACCTGCATGTACATTACGTTGGATCAACACAAACAACGTTCACAAAGGCATTCTCTTCAAAATGGAACTACGGTCAGCCAAACTTATCATGATCAGCACTCAAGCTAGATAGCAGACGCAGACAGCTGTTTGGGGCTTGTTGGCCTGCGTCAGTGCGTCGGCTAAGACACAATGGCCTCAGTGACACTCCATCTATCTCTAGAATGACTAGCGACACATATGAGATGATCCAACGTAATGCATAGATCGTTACACGGCATTGCAGTCTTAATGATATGTGTTAAATGTGTTTATTATTTTACATTTATTAAGTTTTCGTTATGAAGTGAAGTCTGTTTGGATAATTGGCTTTTTAAGAGAAAAAACGAGCAGTCAGACTTTGTCATAACCTTCGATCAGCTAAGAACGCCAGATTTCAGGTCAGCTTTATCGTCGCCATGGTAGCAGCTGCTGCTTGTAAACCGATGAGAAAATAAACTTTGGTCATACGGCGCAAAGACGTTGTAGTGTCAAGGAAATCGAAGCTTGTCATGTATAAGAAGTTTTGTACTTTTACACAGGCAGGGTTTTCGGCAGTTTTGTAAAGTAGCAGACATATTTCTGAAAACAAAGGACGTGACATTTTTGGCGGCGCACGACGTAACATAGTGGGGTCTGGGGGGATGCCCCCCTCTCTCCCACTAGAATTTTTTTTTTAGAATAGATCACTCAGAAACGCTGTTTCCAGTGTTTCTGGAACCCAAGAATCAGTTTCCCAGGCAAGGACTGGCGTTCACTTAAATTCCCTTCAACATGTAAGTTTTAAAAAGTAAAACAAACCCCTCAAATATTGGCATCAAAGTACCGGACATGGAATATCGAATGGGAAACAACCAGACGAAACGTCCGGCCTCAAACGAAAACCCTAAACAGGTACACCCCAAAACAAAGAAAAAACACCGATGCAAGCCTCCTTAAGTTGAATCCATATTGACTTGATATAAATGGCGAACTTGTGAAGTCCTAGACAATTACTCATTCTTGGTTATTTTACATTTTTGTCATTATTATTAAAGCACCAGAGATTCATGGATGGAACGTCACTATTGTGAGCGTTTCAGAATCAAGTATAACTCTGCAGTGGCCCAAATTAAGCAGAGTGTTCTGGGAACCAGGTGTCGGCTTACATCGCCGTAATCGAAGATACAGGTTGTGGTAAGGTACTAGCTGGAAAAATATTTCCCCAAACCTCACACTCGCGGTGATAGATGGTCTAAACACAGAAAAAGAATATCATGTCTATGTAGTTGCCAGGGATGTGATGGGACAGCCACACCGGAGTGCAAAATTCATAAATTCCACCATGGAAAGGGGTGAGTATTGTGAAGTTTAAAAATTCATTGAAAAGTCATTGAAAGTTCATTGAAAAATTCATTGAAAACAACAACACAATGGACAACACCTTTTAATTTTCAAAAATGCAAGGTTTTTCCGAATCGCTTATCATTAATTTTCAACGCTGGAACTCATGTTTTAGTAGTAATTATCAAAATCTAAAACAAGGGTTTTTCCTACTATGTTATACTGTTACTACGGTAACCAATCATGAGCAGAAAATTACTATTATTTGTTCACCAATGATTCAGCATCTATTTGATGGCACTTTTACAGTACCATGCACATAATACAGAATAGTAGTAGTCATCCACCAGAGTAAAAGTGCTTATAACAGGTGTTTTAATCTCCAGGCGGAACCTGCCCGCACGGATATGGAACGTTGATAACCATTTACATATTGAAACGAATGCTTCAAAGTGTATATGTTAAAAATTTTGTTCGGTACGTCGCTACTAAAGTTAAAGTTAAAGTTACTACGGCAACCAAATTAATTCGCAGACAGGCTTTGCATGCAGGATATTCATTAATTCTTCCAACTTTTGATGCCATAACATTAGTTCTTTCAGAGTTCCCCTGGCCCGTTCGCAGAGGGAAAAAAAAGTAAATAAAAAGCCTGGTCTGGATAGGGATAAAATTCGCAATTAGATAATGCATTTTTATTTTTCGTTACATGGCTAGTGTTTGTGGCCGATATAACGCACGCTGTGATTGGATAAGAACAGCTAAGTGCCAGGACATTATTCTCCCGTAATGCCCACGGGCCGATTATGGATTATGCAAATTATTATTATTATTTTTTTCTTTAGAACAGTTCTGTTAGGTATATAATAATAAACAACGTAATAACCTCCACCATTCGGTCGATGCAGCAAAATCCCAACCCTCGGCTTAGCCGTGTTAAGGCCTCAGTTTGAGATTTTGCTGTGACGGCCTCACTCGCGATTAAATAGTTAATAATATTTGGCGTCCCAATATCTTCCATATCTCTAGTACCTAGTGCAAGTCCTTACTTCTACGTTCAGTTCCACGGAAGTGACAGCATAAGAATTTTAATATCACCAATTTCGGAGCAATATCACAATGGCAAACTTCTTGGCTACACCATAATTTATCAAGATGCCTGTTTTCGAAGCTCAACTACCCGGGTTAACGTCAGTGTACTCACGACAACTTTTACCATAACTGGACTAAAGGCTGGAACAAGGTACTATATCAGTGTTGCCGCTTTTAATTCAAAAGGAACTGGACCATATCGACACCGAAGCGCGTATACCGCCGGTAAGTTTTTCTTCTCCCTATTTTTTTCCGTGACGTAATCTTCAACAAACTATCTTGACTCAGGATACTGATAAATTGGCTGTCACATGAAATCTTTTCGGTATTTGTTTAGCGTTTCTCAAATGCTTGCTCCAGAGCACGGTTGAGTCGTTCAAATCATTCTGCCTAAAATGAAACAACAGAAGCAACAACAACAAAGGCGCGCAATTGATACTGTTCTATATTTAGGAACATTAAAACTTTTCTGTCACAGGTTGAAATTAAATTCAGGTTTAAGTGATTTAAACCTAGCTCATTTTATTTGAAACTAGGGATGTAGTAAGAAAACTGGGGCCTGGATTTTTAAGGGGGTTAAAAAAGGAAGCAATAAATGAAACCATTCTTTTCTCTGCTTCTCCTTCCCTCCTTCCACCTCTCCCTCATTTACCTTTTCCTCCGTTGCTACTTAGAAGCTTTTCCACTTCCTCTCTTACCTCTCAAGCTTCATCTTGCCAATCCTAAGATTCGAACTTCGCACCATCGCACGTTTGTGATTTCGTGTACTCTGCATTTACTGCTATGCCATTGGGTTAACAACTAAGTTTATGCTGTACATATTTTCAACCAAAGAGTTTAAGCTGTTTCCAAGCCTCAGCGGTAACTGCAATTTAGCACATGCGTAAATGACACCTTATCCTCCGTTATGGGTACCGATGGAACGGCCAGCGGCAGTGTTTGTGTGAACTCTGGGAGCTAAAGCGGTCTACCAAAATGTACAAATAGCAAAACAACATTATTTATATTTGGCGACTTTTATGAAGAAGCTGAAGGATGGCTAAATTTATCCGAAAAAGAGCGAAAATGCTCAGATTCCTCCAGTGTAACAAAAGCGAAAATTACCGGCAAGAAATGAGCTCTTGACCGTCAACAGTGAATACAAAAATGTACTTTCGAAAAAGGAATTTCCTAGAATACTCTCAGAAGAACATTCAGCTAAAGTACCGTGCAAAAGCCAATTGACAGTCCCTCGAATCGATTCTAGATTCATGTCACCATGACAGAGACAAAACAGAGAAATTTGTACAAATGTCAGAAGTTGCCCGAACCCTAGAACGTCTTTTCTGGCATGGTAGTGGGATTTCCGATAAAGTTGAAATCTGACAATGGGAAAGAAATTGTGAGTTAAATGGTGACTAACTCTGCCACAAACCGTGACAACATAAACATGTTTGGGGTAAACCAAGGAATCCACTGATCGACTCAGGGTCTCCTTGAACCGACAATCATTTGAAGTTTAATTAAACACAAAAACTTGTAACATTGAAGGAGAAGAAGAAAAAGTCGAATCTATTCGAACTTTAAGAAGTTTAACCTAGCACAGCAGTTGACCTCCAGGCCAAAGTCAAGAAACGCTGCAAACGGGTGAGGCTAAATCGCGTAGGTAAATGGGTCGTGGGTCGTGTTTGTTTGAAGAAAAAAAAAAAGATCTATATTAGCTTCCTCAGTGCTCGGTCCAAATTTGTCTTAGGTCTTAGGTCTTGTCTGTTTCGAGAATTTCCAGTCGTTGATAAAAGAAAGGGTTAGGGTTAGGGTTAGGTTAGGGTTAGGGACCAAAGACCCACGACCCACAACAAACGACCAACTACCCAAGACCCACGACCACCGACCCACTACCCACCCACCCACGCCGATTAGACACTCTCCTGCAAACAGAGAGCAACAGTGAAAGAAGCTGAAAAACAAATTGATGAAAGGGTGACAATATCAGTCAAGAAATTTAAAAAAGAAATACAAGAAAAAATATACACATCACTACCAGAATATAAAATTAAAAATAAATAAATAAATAAATGTAAAAATCAAAATTAAAATTAAACACGAAAGGTCCAACAAGCAGAGGTTTGAAATTCAGGATTATATGGCGCTCAAATTAATAAAGAGAACAAGAAAAGCCCCTTCATCCAAATTGAAAGAAAACATGGCTTCAATAATACTATGCTCAAATAATCACAAAGTTTGGTTTTATCACTATATACCTCTCCAGCAACAGAAATCAGCAACAAACAGTTTATTTGATCGTTTAAAATAAATGACACTTACAAGAACCTGCAAAATGCTTCCTGAACAGTAGAAAAAAATCATTTTTCCAACCGGTCAGTGTAAAACGAGGAGGACATTGGGGTTTACGGTATTGCGATATTGACCTTTCTTTCATGCGGTATTTCGGTAATTTAAATTTTTATGTACGGTATCGCGGTATCATCTAGCCCGGAGGTATGCGGTTTTTCATCATTTTGTCTTAGCCGGGGGTGGCAGTGGGGATAAGCTCCCACTGCCAATAAAATGATCCCAATGGCGTGCGCCTTAAATACCCCCTGACAACTAAGTCCAGCTCCTGGCGTGCTCGTCGTGGAACTGCTTTTACTGACAGGAGATGGGGTAAAAGGCGGGTCCCTGGCGCCTTTAAACCAGTTGCTTCGGGTAGGTGGAGCTCGTCAGTCCAGGAAAGCAGTCCATCTCGGGGAAGTCAACCCTGATTCCAAACCTCCGCTGCCTTGCGGCCATATCCATTAATGGAAAAGGCTTCAGGAGTAAACCTCGGGGAAAATTCCGGTAGGGGGGCCCCTAAGACAGTTCGTCGTTGTGTACAACCTCCTCCTGGCAGCTCCTGCGACGGCGCTGGTCTCAAACTGTAGCGACCCAGTCGTTCCTTTGGCCCCATCAGTGATGTGGAGAGGGGAGGGGGGGGGGGGGGGACACGCTGCATGGGCAACAACCTGTCCTCCATATTACACCGCTTAGGCTTGCATCCGACCACACCACACATCTACACTACATCATACCTGGAGAGGACACTCCAGCATCGCCCACGGCGTCGACACAACACAGGGAACTACAGTTACCGGTTATAAGCCAGCGCCCGATTGGCGTAGAGCGTAGCGCCAGGGGTCGTTTTCGCCGGTGGGAGGGATTTTATAATTTCATTGGACAGCTACCGCCCGCCTTAAGCTGGGCAGCCCCCAGCCAATAAGGTGTTGTCCCGCCACGGTCTGCCTTCTTCATTGGGTGTATGGAGATTAGGAGAAATCCGACAGGCTGTTCGCAACCTCCCCACCAGGCAACAAAACAGCTCGACGAAAGAGACCAGCTCTAAAACTGGGCAGTTGGAATGTCCGGACAATGTTGACCGGCCTTTCTGAAAACCTTCAGGACATCAGCGACTCCAGAAAAACAGCCGTCATAAACGACGAGCTCAAGAGACTGAATGTAGACATCGCCACCCTTCAGGAAACGTGGCTAGCAGACTCAGGCTCACTGCAGGAGAAAGATTACACGTTCTATTGGCAGGGGAAAAGCTCCAACGAACCACGAGTACACGGAGTGGACTTCGCAGTGAGAAACACCTTGGTGAGTATGGTGGAGCCAGGCAGCAACGGCTCAGAGCGACTCCTCAAACTCCACCCGAACACCACTGCAGGCCCCATCACCCTCGTCAGCGTGTACGCCCCAACGCTGTCCTCAACACCCGACGCTAAGGACGAGCTCTACGAGAACCTGGCAGCCATCATCAGCAGTATCCCCAGCAGGGAACAGTTGGACCTCCTGGGCGACTTCAACGCTAGACTGGGTGCCGATCACAACTCGTGGCCTACCTGCCTTGGACAGTTTGGAGTGGGCAGGATGAACGACAATGGCCAGCGACTACTCGAGCTGTGCACTAACTACAACCTGTGCATCGCCAGCTCTTTCTTCAAGACCATGCCCCAGCACAAGGTCTTCTGGAGACACCCACGCTCAAAGCACTGGCACCAGCTAGACCATTTCCTGGTCAGACGCTCCGCCATCAAGAACGTCCTCCACGCACGCTCTTACCACAGTGCAGACTGCGACATAGACCATTCCTTGGTATGTTGCAAGATCAGGATGCAGCCAAAGAGGTTCCATCGCAGCAAGAAGCAAGGGAACCCTCGCATCGACACCAGCAAGATGTGCCAGCCAGACCTTGTGGAGAAAATTGCAGACAGCCTTGAGAGAGAGCTGGCGGCCTCGCAATCTGGAGACTATTCCACAGAGAAGTGGGAGACCCTATGGGACACCATGCACTGCACCGCCCTGGTCACCTTCGGGAGGAGGACCTCGAAGACTCACGACTGGTTTGAAGCCAAGTCTGCCGGGATGACTCCTGTCATTACTGCCAAGCCCGCTGGTCTTGCAGATACAAGCGGTCACCCAGCGAACAGAACCTGCAGATTCTAAGGGCTGCGAGGAGCAAGGCTCAACAGACAGCCAGGCGCTGTGTCAACGAGTACTGGAGTGAAGTCATCCAGACAGCAGCCATAACAGGAAACATCCGAGGGTTGTTCGATGGTATAAAAAAGGCTCTGGGACCAGCACAGAACAAGACAGCTCCCCTCAAATCCTCCACTGGGGAAGTAAAAGGGCAGCAGATGGAGAGATGGGTGGAACATTACGCCAATCTCAACTCCAAGCAGAACATCGTCTCACCTGCAGCCCTCGATACCATCGAATCCCTGCCCACCATGGAAGAACTTAACACCGAGCAAACTGTAGAGGAGCTGATTAAGGCCATTGACAGCCTGGCCGCCTGCAAAGCCCCGGGCAGCGACGGGATTCCTCCCGATCTGATCAAGCACTGCAAGACCACCCTACTGCTCCCACTGCATGAGGTCCTCTGCCAGAGTGGCAAGAAGGGGCCGTACAACAGGACATGAGGGACGCCAAGATTGTCACCCTCTACAAGAACAAAGGAGAACGAGGTCACTGTAATAACTACAGAGGCATCTCGCTACTCATCCTTTATACTAATGCCTTAGATGATAAAAGACCTCAGTTTGCGGATTTCATCACCCTTGTACATGATAAAATCGACATAGAAAAATATATTGCAATCATGACGAATAATTCCTCTGCTTTTGTCAAAAAGTGGGCCAAATTTCTCACTTGAGTAAATTTCTGGATACATTTAGTTAGTCAGTAAGTCAGTTCCTGTAGTTAGTAATTACATTGCATGTCGTGCCTGTATGAGTAACTTTATTGTATTTTATGCGGCCCGTAATTTATATTAGTATTAGTATGGTAAACCGCACAAATATTGCATTGTAAACAGTGTTAATATCATGTTTTAAGTAGTGATTAGATTGCGATAAGCCCAGCACTCTGTCGGGTAGTATTAGTATTGTTAATAGAGTAAGTAGTATGTAGTGTTAGTAATGTAATGCAGTAAGTAAGAAATAAAAAAAAAAAAATAATAATAATAATAATAATAAAAAAATCTCGCTACTCAACATAGTAGGCAAAGTCTTCGCCCGCGTCATCTTGGTGCGTCTGCAGAAAATTGCCGAACGTGCCTACCCGGAGTCACAGTGCGGCTTCCTTGCTGCAAGATCAACGGTAGACATGATCTTCTCCCTCCGCCAACTCCAGGAGAAGTGCAGAAAACAGCAGATACGACCTCGTCAGCAGAGAAGACGTCTTCAAGATCCTGCCTAAGATCGGCTGCCCGCCAAAACTCCAGAGCATGATCGAGTCCTTCCACACCGACATGCTAGGCACCGTGCAGTTCAACGGCAGCACCTCTGAGCCCTTCAGCATCCGCAGCGGAGTCAAACAAGGTTGCGTCCTTGCCCCCACACTTTTCGGGATCTTTTTCGCGCTGCTGCTGAAACACGCCTTCGGCACCTCAACAGAAGGCATCTACCTGCGTTCTCGATCAGATGGCAGGCTGTTCAACCTCGCCCGCCTCAGAGCCCCGACCAAAGTACGCGAGGCGCTCATCAGAGACATGCTGTTTGTTGACGATGCGGCAGTAGCGACCCACACACAGCGTGAACTTCACTCCCTGATTGACCAATTCTCCCAGGCCTGCAAGGATTTTGGGTTGACAATCAGTGTAAAGAAGACCAATGTACTGGGACAGGGTACCGAGGCACCACCAGTCATCAGCATCGACGACTACGAACTTGACGTGGTCCATCAATTCACGCACCTCGGCTCAACCATCACCGACAACCTCTCCCTGGACGCAGAGCTCGACAAGAGAATTGGGAAGGCAGCCACAACTCTTGCTTGCCTCACGCCCCGCGTGTGGACAAACCCCAAGCTGACGGAGAAGACCAAGATGGCAGTGTATAACGTCTGCGCTATCAGCACACTGCTATACGGCAGCGAGTCATGGACAACATACGCCAGGCAAGAGAGGCGTCTGAACACCTTCCACCTGCGAAACCTCCGAGGCATCCTTGGGATATCCTGGCAGGACAAAGTGACCAACACAGAGGTCCTGTCTCGAGTCGGCCTAAGCAGCATGTTCACCCTGCTAAGACAGCGTTAGCTACGATGGCTAGGCCACGTTCACCGCATGCAGGATGGTCGCATCCCCAAAGGCCTCCTTTATGGAGAGCTAGAGCCACTGGACGGCCTTAACTGCGTTACTGCGACGTGGTCAAGAGAGACATGAAGGGCACCAACATGAACACAGAGTCCTGGGTCAGCCTGGCCGACGATCGCTCAAAGTGGACTGACTCGGCATCTCAAAGCAAGGGAGGAGAAGCTGAACAACGGTGCCGCAGAGAAACGAGCCAGCAGAAAGGAGCGCATCAACTCCGACAGACCAGTAGCAACACACAGAAGTGACCTATGCAACAGAGACTGTCACTCCGACATAGGTCTCCACAGCCACAAGAGACGCTGCTAGACAGACGACTAGGATGCTACCCATGTTCAACCCCGACCGACGGAGGCCTACCATTAATTCTGTAAAAGAAGGTCCTTCACGGTAATGTGGTACCGTTCATTTGCCGTCTCATGTTTCATAGACCTCATACAGGTCAATACACTATGCAAAACAAAACACAGTAACGTTCAGTAAGTCATAAAAGTCAAGAAGTAAGCTGTAAATCTATAAAATATAAGAAGGTCGATTAAGGTTTTGCCATAATGGTAAATGATTACACAATTTTTGACAGTCAATCTACAATGTGATCGTTATTGCATCCAATGACAATGAGCCGTTTCCGTTGAGTTACCTGACCCGACTTTTCGATCTGTAAACCGTTAATTCGAGGTCCTCAAGGTCTTCTCACGTTTTCTGGTCTTTTCTCGGAATTGCTGAGGCTGCTCCAGATGACAAGGTCATTATTGACTGTGCGGCTTTTTTATTATTTTTTTTAATGAAGAAAGCAAGCAGGGGGAACAGTATCGGAAGAATAATAAGTTTCGATGCGCTAGTGCGAAAGGCGGAAAACGCCTTGTGAAGTTCCGAGAGACAGTTTGGTCAGTTTGTTTCATTTGTTATGCAGCGTGTACGATAACTTGACGACCCTGAACAGATTACCCTCAGAAGTCTCAGAATAGTCCCACATTTAATTATGAAAACTCGTACTAGCCGAGCGCGTGGGAGGTTCTTTTCGTTTTCGGGCACGCAAGGTAAAATATATGGTAGTTTATAACTGTTGGGGCGACTTCCTCTATAACAGTTAATATCAAGCTCAAAATGGTTTATAATGTCCATAATGGCGCTGACTTTGTCGAGGGTGGCTAGTAAAGGTCTTAAAGGGAGGCTAACGTAAAATAAATTGGTCCTTTCACAATTCACAGGCGATAAAATGGGCCTTTCACGTTTCACAAAGAGAAGAAGACATTTTTGACACGAATTTACGCAATTTATGATTTTACGGTTGCTTTGTTGTGACATCCTTGGAAAATCCTCAAGGTAATAGTGAAGAGGAAATTGAGGAAACTGCTGACGAAAGTGCGCCAATGCTTCAAGGGGCAGTCGGAAGTTCAGCAAACTTCCTCCTTGGTGCACGATCTCGAGTTATTCGTTTCAATAATCGTTTATTGTACTGAAACATAACGGAAAACTAGGAAACCGGTTTAAAGTAAGAGGATTTTTATTCATTATAAGACCTCACACTTCACTCCACGCTTTTTGTTTTGCATTCACCTACCAGAAGGTTGAACGAATGCATTTTTTTTTTCGTGAAAAATAGCAAACAAGTTGTGAAAAACTTCACGGTCGAACTACCAAAATAACCAAAATACAGTGAGATATGTATACGTGCTTGCGATGAATAAACACGCTACATGGATGCAACTTAAAGTTAGCGTGACCAATTATAAAGGAATCGAAATGCGGTATTGGTATTGCGTCGATTTTCGACACGGTATTTAAGTATTGGGTACCCCCCCAATGCATTCCCACGTTTTCGGTATCCCCGCACCCAAAACGCTAGTGATATGTACCGAAGATGCCCAAAACACTGATTGCTTTAATGTGGCTTTCAAGGCTTTGAAGGCGAGGAGCAGGGTTCGGCTGAATAGTGTAGAGATATGTGATAATTTTTTAGTCGGACAGTTTTACTAGGCTTACTGCACCGAAAGAAACCCACCGGCAATAAAACAAATTCGCTCAAAAAAGGAGGGAAACGGGAACTCCTAACCGTATGATATCGCTGTTAAACAACACTTCAAACGTTTGCTTAGCTGTCAACTGAAACTTTATTCAGTTCAGAAATGCCTCAAACACCGATGGTGATAGAAACCGAAAGAAAAGAAAACAAAGAACAAAACCTGAACAACGAACTGCATTTAGGTTTGTATTAAATTAGGCATGACATTTGAAGCCTGAACTTAACCCCGAGACTGTTACATGATATGATCATGCGGGTATGTTCTCACATAGGGGATACTAGACTCTACCCAAAGGCATATTGCAACATTGTATAGTCATAAATATAGTATATAGCTATAATATATATGCAAAAATATCTTTATTTTCTACATTTGTATGTGCATTTCAAATTGGCGCAGACTATCGGTTAATTGAAAAAAAATTGCCGATAATTTTCGTGCATCTGGCCTGACATTTGAGGGTGTTGAAGATCATACACTTCGGTCAACTGGAAGAAATTGACAACCGGTCATGTCCACTTCAGAAATTATTTCTTTGAAAGCACATAACAAACAAATTGCAATGTGGGGCCATCATATGGCCTTAGGTAAGAAATGTTCGCGGATAGAAACAATGAATGATGCAATCGTATCTCAGGTTAACAACAACACTGACAAACGATAAAGTTCATTGCATTTGCCAAGCGTCAGTCTGCTCTTTATCACTTCACGTTTGGACTTGGCTTGTGTTACAACTTTTTTTTTTTCCTTTCAGTTTGTGAAGGACGCAAGATCTTGATCGAAGGAAACGGTACTCTGCACAGTCATAATAATCCATGCTACTACCGCAGTGTATTATCAAACTGCAACTGGACCATTGAACCGCAGTTAAGCTCCAAGCCCACCAAGACGATATGGATAAAATTCAATGCCTTTTCTCTAAATTCAGACTCTCGTTGTAGGTGAGGTGCTCAATATTTTTGTTATTGTAAGAAATTTTATCCAGGTAACAGCGGGTTACAGTTTTCGAATACGATCGCTTATCTATATCAGTGGCATCCAACGTCAATTTTCGGAAAATATCTGTTCAGAAGACGATTTGAGATCTAGAATTTTCGGAACATTTGTTGAAAAATTTCTTGCTTGCCTGCCTGTCCTAGGATTTTCGAACATCTAAAAAGTGGTATAATTGCCCATTTTAAACGGATTTTTACCCTAAAAAGGTCTTTTCGAATTTTCGGGAGCCCTTTTTCTAGTTGAAATTTTCGAAAAACTAAGTGTTGACTTCTATAATTTTCGGATCACTATAGTTTCAGCTAGGAAATCCAAACAGATGAAAACTTTTTAGGGGATAAAATTATGCCTATATCTATCATTTAAATACCAAAATACGTTTAACAATGCTATGTATAAGTGGTTTTGAACTATATTCTCGTTGGGTGCCAGTGCTATATCACGAGAGTTGGCCTGAAAAGAGAGCAAAGGACGGAAATGAAACTCACGATTGTTGGGCTCTTCTTCAATTAATATTGGGACTCGCTGGCTAGCAGGAAGGTTCCAAAAGCCTTTAATGGTTACATTCTTATACTTTATTCTTTCTTCGTCTGCATCATTTAATGACTTAGTACTTGACAGTACACTCTTAGTACGCACTTACTATCCACTGACACTAAGCTTAACTATTGACAACTTAAATTCCGTGAGATTAGCCATATTTGGTTTTGTTGACAGCGGGAACATGTGCAGCCTAGCCTTGACCATGAAACATCTGTGGCCTATAACCTTGACCGTGGGAACGTAGGCAAACACTTAAACGTAAATAGTCAAAAACATTGACCAATAAGAGACCTCCAGCTTAGACGACTAAGCATACTTCGAAATATACGACAATAACATCAACAAGAAAGATGCATTTTGATGCCTGTCCCTGGCAACTGAAAATCTTCAAGTAGTTACCGTCAATTACCAGGATAACTGTTTTTTTGGTCATTTTGATGTCCAGATGTTTCAGTAACTTCAGCTAATTGATCGTTAGAGTTAGACTCACAGTAAAATCTTCCCAGAAATGATTGATCTTTTCGTCATCTGAAGCCACGAACGGATACACGACGTACTAAATACAAATTGACATTGACCTAGCCCATAATAAATTAGAAATACTGACTTACTACTTTCAAGAACCAGAGAAAACACCCATCGACTGAAAAACAGGTTTTTATCTTTTTATTTGACTCATGATTACAGATAATTATTTCCGTTCAGGTTGGGAAAACGATAATTAGGGGCCTTTGTATTTGACTAGGAGTAAGAGATTAAGGACGAATACGACTTTTAATTCTACTTCGAGTGCTTAACATAATCACTTTGTACATCAATCCTGTTTGTAAAATATCTTTATCTGTTGTTAAGTAATAGGACAGTGTGAGGGTTATGTGGAGGTGACTGGTTTGAAGTTTGAAAGTCGTACTCGTCTTTGTTCTCGTATTCGTACCCAAATCGAAAGTCCCCTATCTAATGGCAGATTGGCAATGGTCAATTTGTTACTACCCTCCTAATTGTGTACAAAAATTCATTGTAATCCATGTTGACCAATGTTGTCTAGAAAAGCGGTCTTATTTGTCTGTCTCTCTGCCACACTCGGTGTACTAACAAAGCCTATAAATTTGGGGCATCCGCTTAATCAATTAACAGTTTTTCTTATGAAACTATAGCTTAATTTAGTTTGTTACTTGTTCATTATAGGTCAGGAGACTTGCTCATTGTTACGGTAGGGGATAATGACACCGTAATCTGTGGTTACATTGGGCCGTTTTCACTTGTAATTCATGCCGAACAAGCACATATAACATATCGAGTTACAAGGTGGTACAGCTATTCCAGATTCTCAGCCGCGTACTTCGGTCTTCAGGGTCCTTTGGCAGGTACTGTATTTCACAAACAGTTTACAAGATACATTATCACGGTTATCCTTAATACAGAATCGTGAAAAAGAAGCAAAACAAACAAACGGATACACACACACAAAAAAAACGCATGGAAATCAAGTACAGCTATAAACATCACCAAATAGCTAACCAAACATGCATTAATCACGCTTGTTAAGGAAAGGGTAAAGGATGTCGCGGATCCAAGCTCAGTGGCTCATTTCAAATTAGCTTAACTTGGGTTCTATGGCATCTGAGATGAGCATGCAATCTGCTCGCCACTACAATACTAGGCTTTCACAAAGTACTGTTAATTATAGACCTATTATTTTGTCTAAATAATCGTCACTTTTCGCATTTTTCATATTAAACCTTTCTTTCCTGACAGGTGTTCATCTTTCATCGTGGAATATATCAGTTAGCAACGTTTCGTCATCATCAGTACTTGTGGAGTGGGCACAGTTTCCTCTAAATGTATCTGTAGAATATTTTGCTGTGATGTTCACAGAATATAACAAAAACGTGTCAGTTCTTTTTCGGGTGAACACTTCATATCAACAATCCTATAATGTACAAAAGTTATTAAATCCAAACCGGCTATACAGATTCCAGGTTCTTGCATTTACCAGTATCATGGATAATGGAACTTATTCCAGTGACATCAAGGCAATCGTGACAAGAGAAGGAGGTAAGACAACGAACTCATGCACCATTGCAATACAAATATTTATTCTTAAGGGACAAAATATTCTTACAGTCTTATCAACAACGATATTATTCATCACAGTGGTCAAAATGTGGACTCAAAAAGCGGAGGCGAGTGAGTCCACAGCGAATTTGTACAAAGCAATGATAACAAAAAAAATTAACTGAATAGATTGTAAGGTGAAGTGCTAGATTTCTATCCCATATGAGCTCATATGAACCATGTGAACGTTAGCCCTACTGATGGAAATGGGCCCACACAAGGACAGAGAAAAACTCTGACCAGGGTGGGAATTGAACCCACGACCTTCGGGTTAGATCGCCGCCGCTCTACCGACTGAGCTACAAGGTCAGACGGGAGCAGGCCGTGGGAACTGAAGATGTTTAAGTCACGGCAATGAACATGTACAAGTACAAGGAAAGGTTACGTTTATCCTTGTACTTGTACATGTTCATTGCCGTGACTTTAACGTCTTCAGTTCCCGCGGCCTGCTCCCGTCTGACCTTGTAGCTCAGTCGGTAGAGCGGCGGAGATCTAACCCGAAGGTCGAGGGTTCAATTCCCACCCTGGTCAGAGTTTTTCTCTGTCCTTGTGTGGGCCCATTTCCATCAGTAGGGCTAACGCTCACATGGTTCATATGGGATAGAAATCTAGCACTTCACCTTACAATCTATTCAGTTAACTCTGTTTAAAATATAAGTGTTACACGGCCAACGTTTGTATAAACGTAACCTTTCCTTGTATATCAAAATAATGTTTCTCATCTTTCAGCTCCCAGCGTAGCACCCTCAAATGTGCGCTTAAGGAACATACAAGACGGAGTTATGGTACTTTGGGATCCCGTGGAGTCTCGTTTCGCCAATGGTCAGATACAAGGTTACAGGGTGTACTACAGGAGACAATATTACTATTATTATTATTACTATCACTATTACTATAGCTATGCGGAAAAGAATAGCACTACCGACGCAAACGTATTTCAGGTGGCGTTACGGGGTTTAGAGTCAGGGAAGAGGTACGGAATATCGGTAACAGCTTTCAACTCAGCTGGTGAGGGACCTCGATCCCAGAGGCTCACAATCACCTACGGTGAGTGTTAGAGAATAGCTTGAGGGAAGACAAGTCTAGCTACAGCATTAATAAACTGTTTCTCTCTTAAATTAAAAGCTCTAATTTGCACAGATATAAGTTATTTAGCTTTTGTTTTTCATGATTCTTGAGTGGTAACCATATCAGGTACCAGTAACAGAAAAGAGGCAAAAGCTAAATGGCATACAATTTTCGATATCCATATAACGGTACCCATGGTTAACGATCGCCGAGATGAAATTAACGGGTGGGTCTCCTTTCCTTTAAACTCCATATTTTTTGAAGTAATAATTTGACAAGCAAGCATATTTTTCGAACAAGGCTGCGATATTTCTGGCTTGTGAAAGTAATCGAAACTTCTTGTCGTTTTCTCTGAGTGTCATTTTTTGTTTTTTTTTTGTTTTTTTTTTTTGTTTTATCTATTCGACGCGCGATTGAGGGTTGTAACTGGGAAAAGGTCTTAAGTAAAAGCGCATCTGTGAGTTTCCCTTAGCAAGGGTGCTAACTGTACAGTTACGTGACTCGTTAAGAGCAATTAGTACACATTACTGCTAACCAGTTTGCAGTATAATCGTAGACAATAGTTATAGCAACAACAGACAAAATGTAAGCCTTTTGAGGTCTTAAAGTTCAATGTTTACCCCGACTGGGGATAAGCAAAAATCGTTTAGTATATCCACGCTACCGGAATTTAAGCCATGGAAAATTTACAAGGTGGCATGAGGTAAAAACGGATCAAGTGCCGACAGCAGTAATCGTGCAAATCATGTGATCACTTCATTCAAACTCAGTGCCTCCTCATGCCTTACGAGGTCACGTAAAAGTAAACTAAAGTCATAAATTACAGATTTTTGCAAGCAAGCCTCAATTTTTAAATCCATTTTCGTGTGGTTTACATTAGTTTCAGGATGTGGAGGTAATTTCAATCAGTCTTTTGGAACTATCACTATCTTCAAGTCGGATTACAGTTATTTAACCTGTAACTGGACCATAGGAAGTGTTGGTATCAGCAATGCTGTAGGTCTTCTTGCCATACATGGAGTCTATCCGCCTTGCAGGTAGGATTTGGTGTTCTGAGAAAATTGTCTCAAATATAACTTGTGGATAGTCCTTGTTGCCTTGTTGGGAATTAACGTACTTGCCAAATAGCATTTATAGCAAGTTGACAACCACAAATTTGAAATATGTCCAGAAATGCACACAACAACAAAAGTGACAAAAATGGCAAAATTTCGCCAACAATTTCAAAAAAGAAGGAGTAAGTTAAATACGTGGCGAAAATGGCAACTTTGTCAAACTCGCCGACAAGTTGGAAGCGAATGCAAATGAAAAGGCAACAGTTTGGCAAAATTGGCGAACGCGGCGAAAATGGCATCCTCGTCAAAATCGCAGACAACTTGAAAACCAGTGCAAATGAGCTGGCAAGTAAGGGCCCATAGGTTTTGCCGGCCAATTTGGCAAAAATGGCATTTTTTTTTTCAAAATGGCCAACAACTTGGAAGCCAATGCAAATAAGAAGGCGAGAGGGCCCCCTGCAAGCCGGTAAATTGTGGGAAAATGGCAAGTTTTTGAAAATATACAGTCAGACCTGTATAAAGCGGTCGCCCTCGGGAAATTACTAAGTGACCACTTAATACAGGTCGAACAATACAGTTCAAATACAAAAAAAAAGCCATTTTATATCACTTGATGTGCAATTTATGAATAGCAAAATCACACGTCATATGGACCAGAACAGGTTAATCTTTTACATTTTAAACCTATGTGAATTAAGAAATTTCAGAGTAGAAAAAACTCGTAATACTACTGCAATTAATTTACAGCAAGAATCTCCAATGTATGTCCACTTATTTTAGCCTTCCGTTGTATGCAATCCAATCAAGTCTCGAATTGATTATTCGAGGCTTGAGATCAGTTAATGAAAGATGTTCTTTGTTCCAAATCCCCTTCTGTATGTTTCGTTGTTGAAAGAAAAGTTAGGTTTGTGAAAAAAGACATTGTGCATTGTATGGATTTTATTTATTTTGGTAGCTAATGTTATTCCAGAGTTGTATTGCTAGCTACTAATAGACCAATTTCCATATAGGCTTAGGGGAATAAACTCATACAAATCATCATATTTATTCCCTAAAGCCTCGAGATGATGCCTCCAGTTTAGGACGGACTTTTTATATATCAAAATTTGGTCCAGCAGCATTAAAAGCATGTTTTCAGGGTGCCCATGCTGAGTTATGACGGACTAAAAGCTTGTATTCTATCCCACTGAAACCTGTTTTCACTCGCATCAATTTGGCTCAGGATATAAATCTATTGTTGTATAAGCCAGCATCGAAATCGTTTATATAAAGTCTTACAGGGTAAAAATGGAAGCAATTTGTTACATTTCATTAAATAACTATGGCCGACTTGTCACCGGCTAATTTTTGCAAAATTAGCCTGAATGGGTATTTCATCCACTTTTAAAATTCAACCATTCAATCAAGTATCTGCATGTCCTTAGTCCTACAACAAGTCTCCTTTCTGTAGGAAAACGTCTGGTTAGTAGTTCCTTGTTGCTTAAGAACGAGCAGTTTGTTGTTTCTTTGAGGAGTAGTAGTTGTTAAAGTAGGACCTCTTTAAAAAGAATTCGCCATATTTGCCAGATTTTAAGACTAATTTATGTACAGTTGGCGATTTGACGAGAATGCGGCGAAATCGCCATGTTCGCCAGATTCGTCAACGTGGCTGCTCATCACGTATTGAACTAACTCACATACCGTTGGAAGTTTCACAAGAATTCGCCAAAATCGACATATTCACCAACATGGATGGCCACGTGGTATTGAACTAATTTACAAACATTTGGCCATTTGACAAAAATTCACCATATTCGCCAGATTCGCCAACATGGCTGGCCACCATGGGCGGAACTAATTTACATACAAAAATTTGGTTTTATCAACGGAGTTGATAGTGTAAATTGGACACCTACAGAGAATCTAAAAGCTGACGTTTCGAGCGTTAGCCCTTCGTCAGAGCGAATCGAGGAATTATGGGTTACGCTTAGTTTATATAGAAGAGTAGGAGCTACGCTATTGGTGGTAACATGGCAACGTGAAAAGTAGGAATATATTAGTTAAATGAAAAGCGTTCGTTAATACCGTGAGGAATAAGGGTGCCGATTTGGAAGATGAATTTTTGTTCCAGATTTTTGCGGCTTTCCTTCGTACTTTGAAGTAAGGAAAGGCCGCAGATAGCCATGTGCTTTTTGGAGTGGTTAGGGAGATTAAAATGACGAGCGACTGCCTTAGATGCATCCTTGTCATTCCTCTCAACATCGCGAAGGTGTTCGCGGAATCGGTCGCCTAGTCGTCTACCTGTCTCGCCAATGAATAATTTATTGCATAACGTACAGTTTATGCAGTAAATGACATTTGCGGAGGTACATGTAAAACGATCGGTGATCTTAACAGATCGCTTAGGTCCCGATATCTTACTAGTGTTAAGAATGAAAAGACAATTTTTGCATCGTCAGCTGGCACATTTGAAAGTGCCGGGTTACTCGTTAGTTTTGAGCGCGCTTCTAACTAAAAAGTTGCCAACGTTTTTGTCGCGTTTTAATAAAATAAGTGGAGGTTACGAAAAGATTCTACCAGTCTCGGGATCATTTCGGAGTATTTTATAATTATTAAATTGATACTTTTGGCTGCGTGATTATGATGATGGAAAGTGAGGGTGAATGAAATTCTGTCATTCTTATCTTTTTGTGACGTTTGTAGTGCTGAATCTCGATCAAATTGTTGGGCGCAAAGATGGCCCTCTTTGACCACAGAGGCAGGATAGCCACGTTTTTCGAAGAACTGGTACATCTCCCCTGATTTGCTGGAAAAATCGGAGTCATCACTACAAAGACGGCGAAGTCTAACTAAGAAATTGAGATTAAGGAATGGAGTTCTTGACATGTGATGGATGTGACGATAAATACAACAAATAACTGTGAGAATTAGTACGTTTGTGGTGCACACTGGTACATAGCACGTTGCCACTAATCGAAACTTTGATAGCTAGGAAAGCCAATGAAGTTTCCGAAATTTCCCAGGTATATTTAAGAGCCGGATGAAAAGAATTAACGGAGGTTATAAATTGATCGAGTTCTTCTCTGCTGAATGAAATAGCGCCGATGCAGTCGTTGATGTAGCGGCCGTAGAGTTGAGGTTTGGGGCCGTTGTATTGATTAAAAAATTGATGTTCAACATATCCTACAAAAAAAATGGCATAGCTAGGTCCCATTCTTGCGCCCATCGCTACACCAATTAATTTGTTTAAAATAGTTGCCGGCGAAAGAAAAACAGTTGAGCGTTAAAACTAGTTCGGCAAGGCGGAGGAGCGTTTCCGAGCGTGCTTCTTTGACAGTGCGTTGATCGAAAGAGTGTTTGAGTGCTTGAAGACCTTCGCTATTGGGAATGATTGTGTATAGAGATGTAATGTCCATGGTGAAAATAAGTTTGTCTTTTTAAGATCACCGATTGTTTCACATGTACCTCCGCAAATGTCATTTATTGAATAACCTCTACGTTATGCAATAAATTATACATTGGCGAGACAGGTAGACGACTAGGCGACCGATTCCGCGAACACCTTCGCGATGTTGAGAAGAATGACAAAGATGCTTCTAAGGCAGTCGCTCGTCATTTTAATCTCCCTAACCACTCCAAAAAACACATGGCTGTCTGCCGCCTTTTCCTACATCAAGGTACGACGGAAAGCCGCAAGAATCTGGAACAAAAATTCACCTTCCAAATCGGCACCCTTATTCCTCACGGTATTAACGAACGCTCTTCATTTAACTAATATATTCCTATTTTTCACATTGCTACTCTACTGTATGAACTAAGCGTAACCCATAATTCCTCGATTCGCTCTGACGAAGGGCTAACGCTCGAAACGTCAGCTTGTAGAATATCTGTATGGGAGGTGCGGTGACCTCATGGTTAGTGCGCTCGACTCCGGATCAAGTGGTCCGGGTTCGGGTACTGGCCGGGGACATTGTGTTGTGTTCTTGGGCAAGACACTTTACTCTCACGGTGCCTCTCTCCACCCAGGTGTATAAATGGTAACCGGCAATTAATGCCGGGGGTAACCCTGCGGTGAACTGGCATCCCATCTAGGGGGGAGAAGAAATAGTCCTAGCCGCTTCATGCTACAGAAACCGGAGATAAGCGCCGGCCTGATGGGCCTTCTAGGCTCGTAAGCAGACTTTACCCCTTTTACTTTACCATGTTGCCACCAATAGTGTAGCCCCTACTCTACTGTATAAACTAAGCATAACCCTTAATTCCTCGATTCGCTCTGACGAAGGGCTAACGCTCGAAACGTCAGCTTTTAGAATCTCTGTACGGTGGCTAATTTACACTATCAACTCCGTTGATAAAACCAAATTTTTGTGTACTACTTCCAAATCGACGCAGGACCATAGTTTCTTTAGAAACTACCCCATTCATTAATTTACATACATTTGGCCATTTGACAAAATCTCGCCATATTTGCCAAAATTGTCAAATTGTTGGCGATATTTTGTTATTGTTTCCAATTTTGTTATTGTGTGCATTTCCGGACATAAGTGACAAATTTAGAAAAGAAGTCAAAGGTGACGTCGTTTAACATGGCGTACTACAGTTTTCCGAAGAAAAAGATCAAGATTTTGAAATCTGTGAAGTTAAGACAACAGGATTTCCCTTCTGAAGTGTAAGTCACTGCAGTTATTGTAAAATGTAAATGTTACCGAACAAATAAATGCAAATCAGGGGAAAAAGCTAAATATAGTGACCGAGCTTTTGGAGGGGGGAATGGAAACTAGACATTTCAAAGGCCTTTTCCTCACAAACTAACCGTACGATCCCATATCAAAATTAAAGAATTCAGTAAGAATGGAAAAATCATGTATAGAAGTAAGTAGTTAAATTTATCACACAGGTTTTTTTTGCAAATGGCGAAAACGACGATTTTCATCTATTTTGATAATAACTGAAAAACTGTCGGATAGATCTTTCTTTACAAAAATGTTGACGGTTTCATCTTCTTCTCATTTACTAAATCCCAAAAAAATAACCCTGGTCGTACGGCTACAATGGAGGTCAAGACTGTAAGGACATTCTACGCTTTCAATGTTACTATGACCATGAATAACTTCTTTTTTTTTTCCCTTCACCACTTTTTAACCATCGTAGAAGTTCTAAATGTTTATTTTTGTGCTACTTTTGTAGAGAATTTGTGACGGTTTATTCAAGTAATGGATCTAAGGTCTTTGGTCAGTACGGATGCTACAACGATCTGGAAAGCACCGTACAAATAGCTTTTGGGGATGACCACTTTGTTGCTGTACAGTCATACTTAAACAGTCGTTACAGCCGCCTGACAATTCAATTCGTTATCTTAAAGGGAGGCCTAGATTTAGGTATGATATCAGTTAGGAAAATACCACTATTTTGTAACTTTTAAACACTTTTAGCCCATGAGACTTGGATCTCCATGCAACCATCACTTTTTTGTGCCTTTTGCTAACTGCGCAAGACTACAATTTTACCATCGGAGTTATTTTTAAAGTTGTGGATAATAACTCTAACTTTGTTCCCAGCTCAAGAAGTCGGAAAAATAAAGCGTAAATAGAATTCGAGCCCTTGACTTAGGAGATAATAGTGCGGAGCTGTAGCAACTGAGCTAAAAAGCAATTGAAACTATGACATTTCGGCCATTTTGACGAAGTATGCTGACAGATTGGAGGTCAGTTTATCCTTGGTATAAATTTTAACTTTCTTTGTTATTGGGGATGAATATAAATGGTAATATATAACAATTAATTAATTTATTTATTTATTTATTCATTTATAATAAATGGGGGAAATTATTTAAACCATAGATAAAATTGAACCAGAAAAGAGATATTGCTTACCACGAGTAACCTATAGCCCATTGCTGGAGCACATTTAGGAAGGACGTTGATTTAACTGCAACTGGAAGCTTAGGGCTTTTCCTGAATACTTTGATACTTTGTTTTTGCTCAAATTATAAGATGATGATTATAATTCTTCGAGGAACTTCTTGATTTTGTTAAATTCTCAACTGTGTGTGCCATCTTGAATCCTGACCTGTTGGAAATTGAAAAGCCGTTTTCCCTACCGTTACAGAGATCATTTTATCAGATATAACACACAAACAGCGGTAACAAACATCAGATCTAAACGTATACTTGAAGTGTATATAGCAGATTATTTTTTTATTTGTTTGATTGAATATACCCATTGTCCTGGTAACAACTGCAAAAGTTTTATTTCGATTTCAGTTTTTCTTCCCCTAATATTAGCCATTAAAAAGCGGAGAATTTTAGTTCCGGCGAAGTAAAAAACCGCGCGAGTACCGAAGGGGGACTGGAGATGATTGTGACGTCATCTTGGGAACGCTTATTTCTACCTCTTAGTCATTCCTTTGAGATATTTTCATGTGAAGGTTTAATACGGTCGGTAGATGCGTTGTATCCAGCTGCAACAACACGAAAGACGAAGAAAATGATTTTTCTATCCATGAAATATTGTTTTACGGTGATTCCAGGTCAAAAGCTATTAAAAGAAGACGAAAGTGGATCTCTTTCGTCAACTTGACGAGGAAGAATCTGAGTGCCAATACTGAAAACATTACTCGGTGACTTGCTCGGGGCACTTTACGCCAGATGATTTCACACGCATGTTTCTTTCAATGATCAAAGTTTAGTTGACGTTTTGTAGGCTTCTGCATACATCTTCAGAAGTGACGGTTAATACAAAATTGGAGTTTTAAATATACAGGATCACTAACTTATAAACTTTTAACTATTAAGTAACAATAGAGGTGATAAAAAGTAATAAAAACACAGCTTTTCGCTGCTGACATATTCATCATTTTACGGTCGGCTTTAAATGTTTGATGAGCACTGTTTCCTTTATTTTTCAGTAAATGAAAGATCGCCCTATCCCTAAAATTTCAAAATGATCCCGCTTTAAACTGTGACAAGTTTATGTAACATGTTTCCGCATTTGCTCGTCGCCTCGTTTGTTACAAGGTCTTACAATGGTCTTTGGATGAACTTAAGGGACGGACCATTAGAAAAGTGATGGGGGTGATGGGGAAAAAACCAAAAAAAATTCATGCAAGGGAAAATGCCAAGAAAAAAGATTCACGCAAAGAAGAAGGTAAAGAAAAAAAATTCATGCAGAAGGAAGGTCCAATTGTGACTTTTATTTACAGTGCATTTCACAAAACTTTTGACAGGCGATTTGCGAAGTTCGTTGTAAATTTCATAAGTTCGCTTCGAACTTGAGAATTTCAATACGTAACTGTCAATCAAAGGGCAAACTTTGAAAGTGTTAAAAAGGGTTGACAGCCCTACACGACTCCCTTGAACGTGGTCTGGTTTCTGTTGCCTTTGTCATAATTTTGCTCTCTTGATCAGTACATATTTGAATGGACGCCTCTTCTAGGCGGTTCGTGTACTATTCATTTAGCAATGGTTTTTGCCCTATGAGGCTTTATATTTGAATCTCTATACTGCTGTGATACGTTTTCTTCCAAGAAAATAGTTGGTCTCGAAAGTAGTGTTTTTAGTTTCTTGGTGTTGATTTTCTCAGCAGTAATGTGAATGTGACCTTATGGCGTCTCGCTTTTGCGCCAATTTAATTCTAGGCTCGACAATATATTCATCGGCAGTAGAAGCGAGTGATCTTCTGGTTTTAAATGTTTGACCCAGGCCCGGGTTCATTTTGTTTTTGAACGCCTGTTACATTGTGCCCTGTATCAGTGAGGTAGCTGGCTTCCTATAGGCTTTGTATGCCTTTTTTTCTGCGTTTCTTAGCAGATCGTTATGCTCTTTGGAGGCGTTGTTTTTTTTAATTCTTTCACTCGTTCTTCTGACTTCTTCAGCATGTTTTGGTTTGTGGCCGAGGTCAGTAGCTGTCCTCCTTGAACCTCTGGAGTTAATTCGTTCTCGTCGATGCTCTTTTGATATTTGATGTCGATGTCTTTAGGTCGCTTCTTTGTCGAGGAATTAAGATAACCCGACTCTAGATGGAAGTTCTCTGACATATTATTCGGTCAGGCAAGACCGCGGTTTCGATCCTATCATGTGGATCTCATCAGTTGCCGATAGCTTGATTCAAGGTGAAGAGCTTTGTCTCTCTTTGTTTCTCATGTGTATATATCATTCTCACATTCGCTCAAAATAAAAGTTGTAATAAATAAATATTTGGTATCTTTGTAAATATTCTATAAAATTATTTGTGCCCACAATAAAAACTAGAGGATGGTTCTTATCGCCTTGAATAATGATTCTACAATAAAATGAAAAAGAGCATTTACATGTAGTAGTAGTAGTAGTGTTAAAACTTTACAGAGAGGCTGTGTTGGTGAATGGAGTATGGCATCATTATGATGGGCTGTGGGAGAGGAATTCCAGAGGGCAGGGATTTCAAAAAAGTACAGGGAAGCCGTCCACTCCAAGTGGCTTCCTCCTCTCTCATTGTGTGTACAGTTTCGAAAAGATTTTGCATTAAAAAGTGGCCTGTATCCTTTGATCTGTTGTGAGTGTAGAATAATTTATAAATCATAAAAACATAGATAATGAATCAAGATTTCACTCTTTAAAAAAAAGCAATATTTGTCTAAAAAAAATTCGTGCAGAGGGTTTCACCTGGAAAAAAGATTCCTCCACAAGCAGTGCGCGAAAAAAAAAAAAAATCGTGCCAGCTGAAAATCCCCCACAGCCCCCATCAATTTTCTAATGGTCCGTCCCTAAGATAGTTGTTGTCACAAAACGGTTACCCCAGAGGTGTTGTTAATTATAACATGAATGATTTCTTACAAAAGCAACAAAACAAACCATTCACCAAACCGTCACAGTTTCCAAGATGAAAATTTTGTTACTTTTACATTATTTAGGGCTACAAAGCAAAATCGTTGGTAAACAAATTATGTCGTGTGTAAATAAATTCTACGGGCACATTAACCTTAGAATGATTTTCCAAAGTACTCGTCACATTAAATCTCTCTTTCCTTACAAAGATAGACTTAGCCGAGGCCAAAAAGGCTAAGATTGTATATAAACCTACATGTTGAGACTGCAATGGTTTTTATATCAGAAATACTAAAAGACGATTGCATGACAGAAAAACTGAGCATTTTAAAGCAGTAATTAATGGTCATCATACGTTGGCTCTTGCGGACCACGTTACATCAAATGGGATCATTTTGAAATTTTAGCGAAAGAGGATCGGACATTTACTGTAAAGTAATGGAGACACTGCCGATCAAAGATTTAAAGCCGACCTTAAAGAAATGTGTTTTACCTATTACCTCTTTTTTTTAATTATAAGCGTGAAATTTTTCTCCTGACAGTGCCAGAGTTTTTTTGTAGGATTCGGATAATATCCGAACTTGTCCGAAGACCTCCGAAGATGCTCCGAAGACGTTCGTCTGGCCAGTACATCGATCGATGCTTTGAATACTTATAAGATAATATATAGTTTGTGGTTGCATGGAACCACAACTAAATTTGGTAGCAGTACCGGAACCAGAAATACTCCTACAAATTTGACCTTCTCGTTCCCAAACTACCTCGTCTCGAGTGACTCTCCATACTAAAAATAAGAGAATTCTAAGAAAGACAATCATTCCCATGGACTTTTATTTTCTCTCATTGGATTCAGTTTCTTTAAATATAACTTAATGTATGTTTTTTTCAAAATGTGGCAGTCATTGCTTAATGTCTCTAACGTTTCTACCAGGCTTGAGAAACTGGAACACAGGCGTGAGTAGGCGTGACATCAAAGTTTTTGATCCGCAGGCGTGACAATCACGCCCTAGGCGTGACACTTGGCAGGTATATTATGTCAGCAGCGAAAATTTGTGCCTTTTTGCCACCCCGTCGACAATTTTCTTGTCTTCACTATTTTCTTCTTCTTCTGAACCGTCTTCTGTGCAGTCCAGTGCGTTAGAGATGCCACAAGTCTTGATCGAACGCCTCACCATCTCCTTGGGAATATCGCGCGAGGCCTGTTTTACCCATCGAAGGAACGAAGTCTCTGGGAACGAGGTTGAACCTTCTGTTGACACAGATCGTGTAAGCAAGCTGGTCACATGACACCATAGCAAACTTGAAAGGAAAGCACAAGTAGATTTCTTCTTGTTTAAAGCGACGTTTTCCACGCAAAAAAAAAAAAAAAAAAAAAAAAAAAGCCTGCACCCATTACAGGAAATTCTTTTCTTTGATTTCTTTTCTGGGGAAACCACTCCAACAGTCATTGATCGAGCTCGGGATACGCTCCTCGATAAGCTCTTCATTGAAGAGATTTGCCTGATCTTTCCTCCAGCGACGGACCATGGACTCGCTTATGCCGTATTCTCTGTATTAACCGTCACTTCTGAAGATGTATGCCTAAGCATACGAAACGTGAAGTAAAAGATAATTTTAAGTATACGTTTTTATCATATGTTTGTGATCGCTGTTTGTGTTTTATTTCCGATAAAACTGAGATGGCCAAAGACGAAATTGAGTATAGAGATAATTTGGGCAGTTTCATAACTTAACTTTCTTGAACGTCAATACAATTCGATGTAGATGACCCAACCTGCTGCCTTCGTTGATTCCCTTACTCGCTTTGAATCTAACAAACATCAAAAAAGGTTCCTCTTAGCCTTAATTAAGCTCACTCGGTTATTTTGGACAGTAGGTATGAAGCCCGGTGGTTTCTTGGGGTCTCCTCGCCTCAATTATTGTAATATCCATCCTTTATGTTTCTGTAATATTATTGTGTGGCAAATAAACATTCACATTCAACATTCAAACATAAAAAATCTAAGCGGCTAGGTAAATTTTGCAGTATGGGCTACAAAGAGGTGAAATCTGACAAAAGAGGAAACATAATTGTATCAAAATTATTGTTGATATGTTAGTGAATCTTTTTCTTCTCTCATTTATAGAGCGTATTGTCGTTAATATGTAACGCTTTTCCATTGTAGCTCTTTCTCCTTCAACACCATGGAACATACTTAGTTTCGACACCAGTGCGACGAGTTTAGTTGTTGAATGGAATAACTTACCGGGAGACTTACAACCCGAGTTCTTTATTTTGTCCATGATACAAACAAGGCCTACAAATTATTACTGGTCATACAGCGCCAACATGACCTGGAGAGTTCGCATATTGAATTCGTCACTCACGGCGATGAACGTGTCCGACCTCCCAGGTTTTAGTAAGCACAAGATTCGTGTTTATGCGGGAAATGTCAGCGGTGACTTGTATAAAAGCGAGCAAGTAGAAGTCGAAACTGCTGAAATGGGTGAGTAATTTTGAAGGTTTTATTTTTCTCTGCTTTTTTTATTTATATTTTATTCTACACCCTAACAATCCGTTTTACTTGATCCCCCACCTCTACCCCCCTCCCCCCCCCTCCCCCCCAGCGAACAGAAACGTCCATAGGACTCTACCAAAGTTATACACTTAGAAACATCATTGAGGATATTGCCCATCTCTACAAAGAGTGTCGAAAACGCACAACGAGAAACGTTTCCTGTATACTCACAATTTAATTCTTCTGCATTACAATCTAACACTCGACTCAACTCAACAATTCGCTCAGGGAAAACTGATCGGGCAAAGTACATTATCAAACAATCACGCAATTCTTAGGTGGTGTTAATTTATCGTCAATCATCTAGGTGATTAAATGAATTCTTGCAGTTTGCGACACACTCCCCCATATGACTCGTGCGTAGGTAACGAGACATATGCTCAAGAAGGTAACTACTACGTCTTAACAAACAAAGAGTCACCAGAAATTCTTAACGACTAAAATTGACTATAATGCTTCGGCCTAAAATAATGTTCAGTTCAGTTCTGCTTGAACGATATCTTTCACTCGGAGTTCCGCGGCTGCAGCAGTATCACGCCTGGGTCTGAACATTGGTGCGTCTGGGTTGAGTGTCATAGCTGTTTCTTGATTGTCGTCTTCATCTAATGGTACAACAGCTGCACAGGACGCTGGACGTGTGACTGTCCGACCCGTAATTTAGCACCACGAACTACTCCATCTCTTCCAGCAATCAGTTGCTCCACAATCCCCAGCGGCCAGCAATTTCGGTTTCGTTCATGGGACTTCACGATAACAACGTCTCCAACAGCTAGAGAATTCTCTTTTCCTTTCTTTCCGCGTCTGAGCCGATGACGCTCACGCAGCGCGCTCAAGTATCGGTCGTCCACCTACGCCACATCACATCTTTCGTTTTCATCAGGAACTTGGCGGGTTTCCTTAAATCTCTTTCTTCTATGTGATAGGGCTGCAACTCGGGCAGAACACTGGAGTTTAACATCAGGAAAACATTCGGTGTTAACGTCGGAAGTTGCACGTCGTCTTCCACGTAACACAACGGGCGGTTGTTCATCGCAACTTCAATGTCCAGGATGACTTCACTCAGTTCTTCCTAGGTAAGCAGACCTTGGCCAACTGTTTTGTAGAACATGGACTTCATCAATTCAATGAGACGCTCAAACTGTCCACCCCACCATGGTGCTCGGCCGAGGTTGAACTGCCACTGGATGGAATGCTCGCTCAGGAAGGAATGGAATCTTTCATCTCTCCGCACCTTCTTTACCCACTTGGCAGCGGCGAAAAAGGTTTTACCATTGTCTGAATAGACTTTCGATGGACGTCCTCTCCTGGCAATAAAGCGCTTTAAACTTTGGATGAAATCAGTAGTCTCCAAACTTGGCAATTACTCTAAGAACACTCCGCGAGTAAGGCTACACGAATACAAGTTCACGTACGCTTTACGTTCTTCCTTGCGCTTGCTGCGGTACTTCACAGGACCGGCGAAATCAACACCTATCACATTGAAAGGTGTAGTTCCTTCTGTTCTCTCGCTAGGCAGCGGTGCGGTGGGTGGATTCTTCAAGGCTACTGCTTGAAAGCGTTTGCAGCCACTGCAATTCTTCACGGTTTTCTTGACTAACTTCCGCAGTCGGGGTACCCAGAATTTTTCTCTCACTTTCGTCATCGTCAAAGAAACTCCCCCATGGAGTGTAGTTCCGTGGGCATGCTGAACCATCTTAGCTGTAAAAAGGTCTGAATCTGGCAGGTACATGGGATAATCTCCCTGTACACGACCTCGGCATTCCAACAAACCATGTTTGTTTTGTTGTAGGTTGAGCTGCCCTTGATCTGCGATAAAATTTGTATTGCTCATCCCCTCTTTCTGCGTTCTCTTGATCCAGAACAACTCATGCTCAGCTAGCTCTGCCGTTGTCATAGGTCCACGGATCGTGTTGGAAGGACGACAACAATTGCGCAAGGATCGCGAGATCCAAGCACCAATTCTCATGGCTTTACGAAGGCTGAACTTCTCGAGAAGGTCATCGAATTCGTTTCTCCCTTCGACACCAACCGCGACAAGTTCTTTTTGAACCTGTCTCTCTGCTCTACTTTCGGGGCTTGCCTCTGTTACAATCTCAGGTGGCCACTTGGCGGGGTCTCCCAGCCACGAAGGCCCTTTCCATCAAATTTCTGCTCCACTCACACTACCACCACGACTTCCCAGATCAGCAGGGTTATGGACTGTCGGGACGTGATGCCATAAAACGTTCCGGTGGCTTTAAATCTTCCTCACACGATTCGCGACGAATTGGCGGTAGTCTCCGTTATCACTGATCCAGTGAAGGGCGACGGAACTGTCCAACCAACAGTGGATATCAGCCGCTAGTGGGAGTCCCTCCAATGCATGTCGCACGTTGTTGGCCAGATTGACGGCCATATGACCTTACACGAATTCCAGTCGGGGAATGGTCAGCCCTTGTTTGGCAAGCCGAGCCTTTGAGGTGATTAATCCTTGTGAGGCTCCCGATGCTTGAATCACCACTGCGTAGATTGCAGCACATACTCCTCGACCGCTCGCGTCGCCGAATGCGTGTAATTGTATCTCTTGAATTTTCTTCTTGGTGAAGAGGAACGCAGCGCTGTACTGTAACGACATCCGGAATGTTCTGTTCCCACTTCCTCCACTGTACCGCTAAGTCTTCCGGTAACGGGCTATCCCACGAGCTCTTCTGTACGCAGGTTTCCCGGTATAGTAGTTTGCCCTCCAGTAAAACTGGTGATGCTAAACCCAGCGGATTGTACACTTTTGCTAAGTTGGTAAGGATCCCTCGCTTCGTCAGTTCGGCTGGTGGACTTGGAAAGTCAACGTGAAGGGTGTCCTGGACCTTGTCCCAACTAACACCAAGTATTTTGATCCCTTCTGGCTTTGACACATTGTTGAGCTGTTCTTTGGCGAATGACCTCTCCTAATTTTCGCAATCAGTTTCTAGCTCCTCCTCGTTAGAGTGCCACTTGTGTAGCTCGAACTTGGCGCCATTAAAGATCTCAATTGCTTCTCGCTTTAACTGCTTAGCCTTGTCTGTAGTACTTCCTCCGAAAATAAGGTCATCGACATATAAGCTCTTCCGCACTTCTTTGACAGTTTCGGGGCATTTCGTCTCTAAATTCTGAAGGTGTTGCTCGATCACCCCATTTAGAAGAAATGGCGATGGGGCAAGGCCAAACACAACCCTGATGAATCGTACCGTTTCCACTTCCTTCGCAGTCTTGTCTACGATCCAGTGAAAGCGCAAGGCATCTCGGTCACTTTCACGAATTCGCACTTGTAGGAACGCACGGCGAAGATCTCCAGCAACCAACACAGTGTGGAAGCGGCAACGAGTGAGAACGCTCCACAGCTTGTTCTGTAGAGGCGGGCCGGCATGTAGGCACTCCTTCAGTGATGGGGCGATTTCGTGAGCTCTCGCAGACGCATCATAGACGACTCCGCACCCTCACGAACAACCGCACGATGTGGCAAATAGAACTCTCTTCCGGAGGCTTCGGCAGGTGCCCGTTCTACTACGCCTTCCGCCAGCTGTTCTCTTATGACGTCATCATAATCGTCCAACATGTTCTTTCGGCGTAATTTCCGCAAGAGGGAATTTAGTCGTCGCATACTTCCGTCACGATTATTTGGTAGGGCAGGACAATTCCCTTTCCAAGGCAGGCTCGTCTCGTACCAACCTTCAGGTGATCGCGTCAGTTTCTCTTTAAACTCATCGTAGACATCAAACTGGTCTCCGGCTGGCGTATCTGCTAGGCCAAGAACATCAAGCGCTCACAATCTCTCGAAGTCACAGTTCGAATTCACCGCCAAGTAAACAGGTGATAAATCTTGGTCTGCGCCAGGCGACATCATTGTCCACCCAAAACGGGTATACTCAGCTACCGGGTCCCCACGACGACCCACACGCAAACGTTCTCCTGTCCGAATTTTCGCAAATTCGTTCGCACCCAGTATGAGATGTACAGGCAGCTTAACTTTGTCGTCGACATCATCCATGCGTACTCCCTTGAGGTGAGAATTCCCTTCTATCAGCTGGTTGTAACGAGGGTTTTCTAAAATCAGCAACTCTCTGTTGTTGACTTTGGTGACGTCCACTTCGAGCTCAAAATCACCAGTAACTGAGCTGATAACCACTTAAAAAAACTTGCATAGTTCTTGTTGTGACGCCAGTCAGCATCGCTATTTGTCTCAAACCGGTCGATTTTAAACTTGCATTAATCAAGTCGATTGCAGTAGTAGAGGCGTACGAATGACTTGCTCCACTGTCCAACAGGGCTCTAAATTTGTATCCATTAATCGTGACTACCACGACAGGATGAATGACGGCCAAGTTGCCGATGTGATTTGCTGTCATCCCTCGCTCACGTGTCTGAGCTTGAAATTGGGTGTTATCGCACAATGATGTATGTATTATGCCTTGCGTGACATACTTGACAAGTGAACTTGCTTTTGCACTCTCCTGCTCAGTGTCCAATTCCTCAACAATTGAAACACATACGTTTCTCTAGGAAAACCTTTTTCCTCGCTTCAACACTCACAACCTTGTCACAGTTAACAGCCTTGTGATCTGGACTCTGGAAAAATAGACAGCCTCGGATGTTCGCTTGTTGATTTCTGCCATCACGTTTTTCGTAAAACGCCCTCGATTTCTCTCTTCGATTGACAGTTGTCACAGTCTTTGGCTTTGAACTTTCGACTCCTTGAACTGGATTGTTAATAGTCCATTTCTCAAGCGCCTGAAGAAATTGCACGAATGTCCATTCGCTCCAGTTTTCATCGATCATGGCCAGCTCGTTCTTAATTACATCTAGCTTGTCAAATGTGAAACGTACAGCGGCGTCCAGTTTGTCTATGCTCTGCATTGTTTGCAGCGACTCAACATTGAAAAGTAGTATCTCGTAAAATTCATGAATCTTCTTGACATCCCTTTCACTGACAGTAGGGAGTTCTAGTATATTCCTTACGTAGGTTCCCATAACTTCGCTCGTTTTTCCACATCGTCTTGCGAGTAGATCTTTAGCCTTATTATAACCTTCGGGGGTAAACGGAAGGCCATCGATAAGGTTTCTCACCTTCAAATCCACCAATTCTTTCAAGTATGAGAATTTAGTAACCTCAGGGGTAGAGGACTTGTCAATTTGTGTTTCGAACTGTCCCCAAAACCGCACCCAGTCTTGTGGTGTGCCATCAAACTTTGTGATTACTAGCTTCGGCATTTTTACCGCGTTACTAGCCATCGCTGTAATTTCCGGTGGCTCTGTCTGAGCTTGTTTCAACTCCATTTTTTTCTTTTCAAATTCTAACTCCTCTGCATGTGCACGCTCAACAGCTTCTTGCTTCTGTCTCAGTTTTTCTCTCTCCAATTCGATTTCTCGTTTGTGCTCGTAAAGAGCAGTTGCGTGCTTTAAATTGCGGTCGATCTGCTCAATCTGGCATGTCAATTCACGCATACATTCATCCGCTTGATTCACAACTTCTTCAATTCCGCTAGCCCATTCTTGAACTGACTCTTCGTCCTGGCCATTTACGAACTTTTTCTCCTCTATTGATTCCTTTAACGTGGTCACTGCTGTTACCATAGTCTCTAGCGAGTTTCTGTGTCTTTCTAAAGCTTTTAGATCATCCTTCTTTAGTACCTCGCCCGTCTTTTTCACTCGAAAGCTAGGTCTTTTTATTTTCCCGTTCAAATCCGCAATTTGCGTCTCCATGTTGCTTAACAACGTCCCGTCGGAGGTGCCACTTTGTCGAAAACGCACAACGAGAAACGTTTCCTGTATACTCACAATTTAATTCTTCTGCATTACAATCTAACACTCGACTCAACTCAACAATTCGCTCAGGGAAAACTGATCGGGCAAAGTACATTATCAAACAATCACGCAATTCTTAGGTGGTGTTAAATTATCGTCAATCATCAAGGTAATTAAATGAATTCTTACAGTTTCCGACAAAGGGCGACAAAACGCAAAAGCCCACTAAATGCACAGTTCGTGATCCTGAAATGGTCGTGCATTATACAGCAAAGGAATAAAACATACACTTTGCAGTGTCTCGGCCACTTCGCAAACAGAAGGAAAGAACAACTTCAGGAAAAATAGAGCAAGTAGGAATTAAATTTTTAATAAAAGTACGTTTAACCCTATTAAAACGATTGCTTGAAACTCCACTTCTTTCGCTTATTCTTAAGTAATAATAAAAATGACTACAATTGTAGGGAAGAAATGTTCGTTTTCCGTAATTCAGTCAGACTTACAAAAAAACCTCTGAGAAGAAAGAAAAAAGCGCCACAGTAGCAAGAGACGTCTATTGTTATCACTATTGTTTTCTTGAAACAAAGGCGCCTATGCATAATGAAGTAGGGTCCTGTACGGAGATCTTGCCTTAATTTAAACGTTTCTTAGGACTTCAGAACATTATGCGAGATGGCGTCCAGATTAATACACCCATGAAGATGCATTTACCCACTGCATTTTCCTACAGAAAATTAACAGCTTTACAATTTTGAACGGTTCAACAAATCAAATGTGATCTGGCGTTATTAACAATGATATTCATCTTCACGGTGGTCAAAATGTTGTTGACTCACGAGGAGCAGGCGAGTGAGTCCACAACGAATTTGTGCAGAGCAGTGATAACAAAAATAATGTTTCTCATCTTTCAGCTCCCAGCGTTGCGCCTCCAAATGTGCGCCTAAGGAACGTACGCGACGGAGTTCTGGTACTTTGGGATCCCGTGGAGTCTCGTTTCGCCAATGGTCAGATACAAGGTTACAGGGTGTACTACAGGAGACAATATTACTATTATTATTACTATCCCTATTACTATAGCTATGCGGAAAAGAATAGCACTACCGACGCAAACGTACTTCAGGTGGGGTTACGGGGTTTAGAGTCAGGGAAGAGGTACGGAATATCGGTAACAGCTTTCAACTCAGCTGGTGAGGGACCTCGATCCCAGAGGCTCACAATCACCTACGGTGAGTGTTAGAGAATAGCTTCAGGGAAGACTAGTCTAACTACAGCATTAATAAACCGTTTCTCTCTTAAATGAAAAGCTCTAATTTGCACATATATAAGTTATTTAGCTTTTGTTTTTCATGATTCTTGAGTCGTAACCATATCAGGTACCAGTAACAGAAAAGAGGCAAAAGCTAAATGGCATACAGTTTTCGATATCCATATAACGGTACCCATGGTTAACGATCGCCGAGATGAAATTAACGGGTGGGTCTCGAGTCCTTTAAACTGCATATTTTTTGAAGTCATAATTTGACAAGCAAGCATATTTTTCGAATAACCCTGCAATATTTCTGGCTTGCGAAAGTAATCGGAACTTCTTGTCGTTTTCTCTGAGTGTGTTTTTTTTTTTTCTTTATCTTTTCGACGCGCGATTGAGAATTGTATCTGGGAAAAGGTCTTAAGTGAAAGCACATCTGTGAATTTCCTCTAGCAAGGGTGCTAACTGTACAGTGACGTGACTCGTTAAGAGCAATTAGTACACATAACTGCTAACCAGTTTCCAGTATAATCGTAGACAATAATTATAGCAACAACAGACAAAATGTAAGCTTTTTTAAGTCTTAAAGTTCAATTTTTACACCGACTGGGGATAAACAAAAATCGTTTAGTATATCCACGCTACTGGAATTTAAGCCATGGAAAATTTACAAGATGGCATGTGGTAAGAACCGGTCAAGCGCCGGCAGCAGTAATCGTGCAAATCATGTCATCACTTCATTCAAACTCAGTGCCTCCTCATGCCTTACGAGGTCACGTAAAAGTAAACTAAGGTCATAAATTACAGATTTTTGAAGGCAAGCCTCACTTTTTAAATCCATTTTCGTGTGGTTTGCATTAGTTTCAGGATGTGGAGGTAATTTCAATCAGTCTTCTGGAACTATCACTATCTTCAAGTCGGATTACAGTTATTTAACCTGTAACTGGACCATAGAAAGTGTTGGTATCAGCAATGCTGTAGGCTTTCTTGCCATACATGGAGTCTATCCGCCTTGCAGGTAGGTTTAAGTGTTCCGAGAAAACTGTGTCTCAAAGATAACTTGTGGATAGTCCTTGTTTCCTTGTTGGGCATTAACTTACTTGCCAAATAGCATTTATAGCAAGTTGACAACCACAAATTTGAAATATGTCCAGAAATGCACACAACAACAAAAATGACAAAAATGGCAAAATTTCGCCAACAATTTCAAAAAAAGAAGCAGTAAGTTAAATATGTGGCGAAAATGGCAACTTTGTCAAACTCGCCGACAACTTGGAAGCGAATGCAAATGAGAAGACAAGAGTTCAGCGAAATTGGCGAACGCGGCGAAAATGGCAACTTTGTCAAAATCGCAGACAACTTGAAAACCAGTGCAAATGAGCAGGTAAGTAAGGGCTGTTAAAAATAAATTTGACATAAATAAGCATACATTACGTGTGGCGGGAAGAAAGTCACGTGTAAAAGAAGGACTTATAGTCTGAGGTTTGATCGATCGTCCGATCGCTTCGAGTGTCAAGTTGAGTATTGAGTTTTAGATTTCAACCGTGCTTAAGGCCTGAAAGGGTCGAGTGAAGTGGTAATTCGTATGGAAAATTGTAAAGAGATCATTGACCAGGAAATGAATTAAATATACCATAAAGATTCAATACATGGTCCTTTCGAGTCGGAGGAAATACAAGAAGGAGTAGAACAACAAAGCTGTTGCCGTCATCGAAGGATTTTTTGAATTGGAAAAAGGCGAAGTCTACTCAAAAAGGGTGTTTATGGACATAAAGCGTCATGAATATCGACAAGGACAGGAAAATACGAGATGCACACAGGACCTTTGTGTACAAAATAGTGGGGAATGTGGAGAAAATTTTGACAGAACAAGTGGGAGATTTAACGTCGTTCAGGGAAAAGTTAACGGCTCTGAAAGCCTTGTTTACCGAAAAATTGGAAACGACTAAAAAGCTGAATGAAACAATATTAGAGCTCACCAAACCAAAGGAACTGGAGAAAGAAATAGAAGATACTGGTGAGTTTTGTGAGCACGTTTACAGTATTTTAGCGAAAATCGATTTGAGTTTGGAGAAAGGGAAACATGGCGAACACACACAGGCCCATGCGACAAATCAGGAAAATAGTAGTACCAGAAATACCGAAAGCGCAAAAGTGAAACTACCTAAACTCGAACTCAAATCCTTTTCGGGAAGTTATCAAGAATGGCAGGGTTTCTGGGACACATTTCAATCTGCTGTCGATGGAAAGAAATACTGGCATCTCGGCCATTGAAAAATTCACCTATCTGAAGAGTTGTGTAACAAGCAATGCTGAATCCGCAATTGCTGGACTGCCTCTGACCGCAGACAATTATAAAGTAGCCATTGACATTCTTGAGGACCGATTTGGTAAACCGCAGTTGCTGATATCAAATTATATGGATGCCTTATTGAAACTTCCATCTGTCAATTCAGTGCATGAAACAAAGAGATTACGTGAATTGTTTGACAAGATTGAAATCAACATTCGAGGTTTGAATGCGTTAGGAGTTGAATCACGGTCCTTTGGGAATTTATTGGTCCCAGTCGTGATGGAAAAAATCCCCTCAGAGTTACGATTGGTTGTAAGCCGTAAGTTTGGCAGTGAGAAATCATGGAATCTTGATGCCTTGTTGTGTGCACTGAAAACTAAGTTGGAAGCCAAGGAAAGATGTAATGCTAATGCAATGAAAACAAGTGGTGCAAATGCCAATACACCCAGGTTTGAACAGTACAGAGGAAGAAGCAAACAACCTCATTCTGCCTCTGCCCTTTATACAGGCAGTGAGGAATTTACTCAACAATGTGCTTTTTGCAAGAAGAATCACAAATCCATTAACTGCATGACCATCACTGAACCGAAAGCTAGGAGAACAATACTGAGACGAAATGGCAAGTGTTTTGTGTGCCTGAAGGGTGGCTATATCTCCACAAATTGTCCGTCAAAGGCAAAATGCTTTAACTGTAAAGCCAAGGAAAGATGTAATGCAACGAAAACAAGTGGTGCAAATGCCAATACACCCAGGTTTGAACAGTACAGAGGAAGAAGCAAACAACCCCATTCTGCCTCTGCCCTTTATACAGGCAGTGAGGAATTTACTCAACAATGTGTTTTTTGCAAGAAGAATCACAAATCCATTAACTGCATGACCATCACTGAACCGAAAGCTAGGAGAACAATACTGAGACGAAATGGCAAGTGTTTTGTGTGCCTGAAGGGTGGCTATATCTCCACAAATTGTCCGTCAAAGGCAAAATGCTTTAACTGTGAAGGTAGACACCATGTAACCATTTGTGAAAGAATAAGGAACATTCCAACATCCAGGAATGTAGTTAGTGACGAGGCAACACCACATGGATCTGGATCATCTCAAGATAGGAGAAGAGAAGCTGGAACTTCAGCAATGCACGTTAGCAACAATGCCAACTCTGTGTTGTTAGAGGTAGCCCAAGCCTTTGTTTGCAGACCAGATAACCAACAACTTGGATTGAATGCCCATGTGATATTTGATTCCTGTAGCCAGAGATCATACATAACCAGTAAGGCATGTGAACAATTGAACCTACCAACCATTGGTAAGGAGACACTTTTGATCAAAACATTTGGGGATAACTCAGCCTCTGTGAAGGAATGTGATGTTGTGCAATTGTGTGTCAGAACTTTGGATGAAATGAATGTGTATATCACCTCATATGTCTTACTAGTAATTTGCAGCCCAGTGTCCAATCAACGGTCTCGAACCACGTTGGAATGCTACCCCGACTTGCAGGGTCTACAACTTGCATGTGATACAAGGGATTCTGTCAGTGTTGATGTGCTGATAGGAGCAGATTATTACTGGTCGTTCTTTACTGGGAACATCATTAAAGGAGATCCCTATGGACCAGTAGCCCTTGAAACCAATTTAGGTTGGGTTTTATCAGGACCAACTATGTGCTCAACATTGACAAGGTCATGCACTGTGAATCTGAGTTCCACGCATGTGTTAAAGATAGAGTCCACAGAGATAAGTGATATGAAGGATGATCTGCAGAAATTTTGGGACTTAGAAACTTTGGGCATTAAGGAACATGAAACTTCAGTCTATGACAAGTTTTCAAATGACATCACATTTACTGGAAAGAGATACCAGGTCTAGTTACCATTCAAGGATAATCACCCCATGTTACCAGACAATTATACAGTGGCATTGCGTAGACTGACAACAACAATCAAGAAGCTCAAGAACCAACCAGAAATTCTGAAGCAGTATGATGGTGTGATTAGAGAGCAACTGCACAGTGGTGTGGTTTAAATGGTACCACAAGATCAAATACCACCGCCTGGAGATGTCCACTATCTTCCACACAGGACAGTAGTGAGACTTGACAGAGATACAACTAAGGTGAGAGTTGTATACGATGCCTCATCTAAAGTGTTTGGGCCTAGTTTAAATGACTGTCCGCACATTGGACCTTCTCTTAATCCCTTGTTATTTGACATTTTGCCGAGGTACAGAGTCCATGAAGTTGCCCTAACTGCAGGCATTGAGAAGGCGTTTTTGAACATTGAGATTGATCCTGAACACAGGGACTTTGTGAGATTTTTATGGGTTGAAGATCCGAATAAGGAAAGTCCAGAAGGCATGGTACTACGTTTTGCACGTATGGTATTTGGTGTGAACTCAAGTCCTTTCATTGTAAATGCCACAATCAGACACCATTTGAACACATGTTTGCCAGTGGACAGTGCACTTGCAAGAGAGCTGTTGAAGTCTTTATATGTTGATGACTATGTGTCTGGGAATGGTGACGTGGATAGTGCGTTCAAATTGGCTAAGAAGATAAAGCTCTTTCTTAAGTCAGGAGGCTTCAATATGAGAAAGTGGAGTAGCAATTCAGAAAGTCTGCTGAAATCACTGGAACAAGATGAAGCTTTCAGTGATGACTTTGAAAAGAGCAATGGACCTAGAGTAGAAGAAGAGGACGAAAGCTTCTCTAAATCAGTTTTCAAGCAAAGTACCGAAAAGGAGCAAAAGGTTTTGGGAATGCTTTGGAACCCAACCCAAGATGAACTGATTTATGATCTGAACAAGACATTGGGAGATGTTGATGCCCAACCAGCAACAAGAAGATTGATTCTCAGTACGGCTACAAGGTTTTTTGACCCCTTGGGGTTGATAGCTCCGGTCATTCTTCCATTCAAGATGATGTTTCAGAAACTTTGCAAGGCTGGAAAAGACTGGGACGAAGTGGTCGATGCTGAACTCAATCACCAGTGGCTGGCGACTCTATCGGATTTGAGACAGGCTGGAAGAGTGAACTTTAAGAGATGTTATGCTAAGGGATTGAATGGAGACAAGGTCAATTCAGTCCAACTTCACTGTTTTGCTGACGCATCGGAAAAGGCTTATGGAGCTGTGCTCTTCATGAGAGTAGAGTATGAGGCGAGGGTGGAATGTCAGATAGTATCTTCGAAGACAAGAGTTGCACCATTAGCTAAACAAAGTATCCCTCGTCTGCAGTTGCTGTCCAACTTGTTGAACAGCGCTAGTCAAGCATTTGACGGCGTAAAAATTGACGATATTTTTAACTAGACAGATTCCATGATTTCGCTGTGGTGGATCACAAACACTGATAAGGAGTACAAGCAGTTTGTCGAGAACCGAGTGGCCGAGATTCGAAGGAATTCACGCCCTGAGCAGTGGAGGTACTGTCCCACAGCAGACAATCCAGCTGATATAGCGTCCAGAGGAATCAAGTCTACTGAGTTGAAAGAAAGCAGCCTGTGGTTACATGGACCCGACTTCCTGTCTAAGAGTAGTGAGCAGTGGCCAGTTCAACCGACAGTTGTACAAGCCAGAGAAGATTTAAGCGAACTGAAATCCTTTAAACCAGCTGTTTCCAGCTTAGTGACCACGTGCGTTGAAGGGAAGGAAGAAGAAGCGAGTCTAGATAACTTAATCAATCTTGAGAACTTTAGTTCTTTAACAAAACTTCAAAGAGTGACTGTGTTGGTTTTACACGGTTTCCGATACTGTTGCCGAGAAGTCAATATTTCACTAAGTTGGTGATTCTCAAGTGCCATGATCAAGTGATGCACAATGGAGTGGCAGAGACCTTGGTTCGAGTTAGGCCACGGTATTGGATTGTGAAGGGCAGACAAACGGTGAAGAGTATAATCAACAAGTGTGTACTGTGCAAGAAACTTGAAGGTCGTCCATATGGAACGCCACCTACCTCTCAACTTCCAGGGTTCAGATTGTCCGACGAATTTGCATTTACAAGTATAGGGGTTGACTTTGTGGGCCCTGTTTATGTCAAGGACATTTATCACAAGAGTGATGATATGAACAAGGCATACATCGTGTCATACACATGTGCCTCCAGTCGTGCAGTTCATCTCGACGTCGTTCCGAGGTTGACAACCGAAGCTTTCGTGAGAAGTTTTAAAAGGTTCATTGCCAGACGAGGTGTTCCAAATCTTGTACTGTCAGATAATGGATCCACTTTCAAGAGTGAAGAGCTGAAGAAGTTGCTAGCAGACCACCGCATATAGAATGGAAATTTAATGTCGCGTTAGCTCCTTGGTGGGGAGGGTTTTTTGAACGTCTCGTTAGATCAACTAAACGCTGTCTCAAGAAAACCTCAGGAACCGCGAGAGTCAGCTATGAAGAATTGCTCTCTGTTGTTGTGGAAATAGAGGGAATACTGAATTCACGACCTCTCACGTACGTGAATGATGAATTACGAAGTCCGTTGACGCCGTCACAATTGGTTATTGGTCATCGCCTGTTGAGTAAAGAAGAGAAAACTCCCTCGGAAGCGCCTCAGACCGGAAGTGAATTGTCAAGACGTGTGAAGTATCTGACAACTGTTCTGTCGCAGTTTTGGAGACCTTGGCAGAAGGAGTACTTGACAGAGTTACGTGTCCATCATAATTGCCAACTGAAAAACAGGCAACCAACTGTCAATGTAGGAGACGTTGTTTGCATTCACAAGGACAGGACGCCGAGACTATTTTGGAATATGGGAGTGGTCAAAGCCCTCATTACAGGACGAGATGGATTTCACCGAGCAGCAGTGGTGAGAACTCGAAGTGGAGATCGAGTAATCGACGTGACAAGACCCTTCAAGAAGTTGTTTCCTGCAGAAACTGGATTAGGAGTACATGAACGTCAGAAAGGGAACACTGATTTTCCAATTACCTTTGTGGCAAACGCTGAACAAGAACACGTAGCTGAACATTAAGGATTGCAAAAAAAAAACAATGATAAACCGTCTCTTTTTTTTTTTTCTGTTTCTGTCGCTACGAACTTCAGTCGTTAATTGTTGATTGTCAATCAAGAAGGGGAATGTGTTAAAAATAGTTTTGACATAAATAAGCATACATTACGTGTGGCGGGAAGAAAGTCACGTGTAAAAGAAGTACTTATAGTCTGAGTTTTGATCGATCGTCGGATCGCTTCGAGTGTCAAGTTGAGTATTGAGTTTTAGATTTCAACCGTGCTTAAGGCCTGAAACGGTCGAGTGAAGTGGTAATTCGTATGGAAAATTGTAAAGAGATCATTCACCAGGAAATGAATTAAATATACCATAAAGATTCAATACAAGGGCCCCTAGGTTTTGCCGGCGAATTTGGCGAATTTAGCGAATTTGGCGAAAATGGCATTTTTTTTCAAAATGGCCAACAACTTGGACGCCAATGCAAATAAGAAGGCGAGAGGGCCCCCTGCAAGCCGGCAAATTGTGGGAAAATGGCAATTTTTTTTGAAAATATACAGTCAGACCTGTATTAAGCGGTCGCCCTCGGGAAATTACTAAGTGACCACTTAATACAGGTCGAACAATACAGTTCGAATGCAATAAAAATGCCATTTTATATCACTTGATGTGCAATTTATGAATGGCAAAATGACAGTTCATATGGACCACAATAGGTTATTCTTTTACATTGTAAACCTATGTGAATTAAGAAATTTCAGAGTAGAAAAAACTCGTAATACTACTGCAATTAATTTACAGCAAGAATCCCCAATGTTTGTCCACTTATTTTAGCCTTCCGTTGTATGCAATCCAATCAAGTCTGGAAATGGTTATTCGAGGCTTGAGATCAGTTAATGAAAGAAGGTCTTGTTCCAAATCCCCTTCTGTATGTTTCGTTGTTGAAAGAAAAGTTAGGTTTGTGAGAAAAGACACTGTGCATTGTATGGATTTTATTTATTTTGGTAGCTAATGTTAGTTCCAGAGTCGTATTGCTAGCTACTAATAGACCAATTTCCATATAGGCTTAGGGGAATAAACTCATACAAATCATCATACTTATTCCCTGAAGCCTCGAGATGATGCCTCCAGCTTAGGACTGACTTTTAATATATCAAAATTTGGTCCAGTAGCATTAGAAGCTTATTTACAGGGTGCCCATGCTGAGTTATGACGGATAAAAAACTTGTCTTTTACCCAACTGAAACCTGTTTTCACTCCCATGAACTTGGCTCAGGATATGAAATCTGTTGTTGTATAAACCAGCATAGAAATCGTATAAATAAAGTCTTACAGGGTAAAGATGGAAGCAATGTGTTACATTTCGTTAAATAGCTATGGCCGACTTGCAATCGGCTAATACTTGCGAAATTGGCCTGAATGGGTATTTCATCCACTTTTAAAATTCAACCATTCAATCAAGCATCGGTCATGTTCTTAGTCCTACAACAAGTCTCCTTTCGGTAGGAAAGCTTCTGGTTAGTAGTTCCTTGTTGCTTAAGAACGAGCAGTTTGTTGTTGCTTTGGGGAGTAGTAGTTGTTAAAGTAAGACCTCTTTGAAAAGAATTCGCCATATTTGTCATATTTGCCAGATTTTAAAATTAATTTACATACAGTTTGCAATTTGACAAGAATGCACCGAAATCGCCATATTCGCCAGATTCGCCAACGTGGCTGCTCACTACGTATTGAACTAATTTACGTACCCTTGGCGATTTCACAAGAATTCGCCAAAATCGACATATTCGCTAACATAGCTGACCACCTGGTATTGAACTAATTTACAAACATTTGGCCATTCGACAAGAATTCACCATATTCGCCAGATTCACAAACATGGTTGGTCACCATGTGCGGAACTAATTTACATGCATTTGGCCATTTGATAAAATCTCGCCATATTTGCAAAAATTGTCAAACTGTTGGCGATATTTTGTTATCGTTTCCAATTTTGTTATTGTGTGCATTTGAGGACATAAGTGAAAAGTTTAGAAAAGAAGTCAAACGTGACGTCGCTTAGCATGGCGTCAGTACAGTTTTCCGAAGTACAACATCAAGATTTTGAAATCTGTGAGGTTAAGACAACAGGATGTCTCTTCTGAAGTGTAAGTCACTGCAGTTGATGTAAAATGTAAATTTTACCGAACAAATAAATACAAAGCAGGAAAAAGCTAAATATAGTGACCGAGCTTTTGGAGGGAGGAATGGAAACTAGACATTTCAAAGGCCTTTTTCTCAAAAACTAACCGTACGATCCCACCTCAAAATTTAAGGATTCAGTAAGAATGGAAAAATCATGTATAGAAATAAGTAGTTAAATTTATCACACAGGCTTTTTTCGCAAACGGCGAAAACGACGATTTTCATCTATTTTGATAATAACTGAGAAACTGTCGGATAGATTTTTTTTTACAAAAATGTTGACGGTTTCATCTTCTTCTCATTTACTAATTCCCAAAAATTTAACCCTGGTCGTACGGCTACAGTGGAAGTCAAAACTCTAAGGACATTCTACGCTTTCAATGTTACTATGACCATAGATAACTTTTTTTTTTTCCTTTACCACTTTTTAACCATCGTAGAAGTTCTAACTGTTTATTTTTGTGCAACTTTTGTAGAGAATTTGTGACGGTTTATTCAAGTAATGGATCTAGGGTCTTTGGTCAGTACGGATGCTACAACGATCTGGAAAGCACCGTACAAATAGCTTTTGGGGATGACCACTTTGTTGCTGTACAGTCATACTTATACAGTCGTTACAGCCGCCTGACACTTCAATTCGTTATCTTAGAGGGAAACCTAGAATTAGGTATGATATCAGTTAAGAAAATACCACTATTTTGTAACTTTTAAACACGTTTAGCCCATGAGACTTGGATCTCCATGCAACCATCATTTTTTGTGTGCCTTTTGCTAACTGCGCAAGACTACAATTTTACCATCGGAGTTATTTTTAAAGTTGTGGATAATAACTCTAACTTTGTTCCCAGCTCAAGAAGTCGGAAAAATAAAGCGTAAATAGAATTCAAGCCCTTGACTTAGCAGATAATAGTGCGGAGCTGTAGCAACTGAGCTAAAAAGCAATTGAAACTATGTCATTTCGGCCATTTTGACGAAGTATGCTGACAGATTGGAAGTCAGTTTATCCATGGTTTAAATTTTAACTCCCTTTGTTATTGGGGATGAATATAACTGGCAATATATAATAATAAGTTTATTTATTTATCTATTTTTTTTGTTCATTTATAAACTTTGCCACAAGACAGGGTATCTCCACACAGCAAAGCTCCACTTGCGGAGACCCAAACACCACAGAACACGTGTGTGGGTTCTTTTTACGTCTCACAGGATTATGAACATTGAAGGGTTGTAAGACTGGGCCTACGGTTTATCGTCCTTATCCGAGAAGACTAGAGAGTCTAACCATTTGCAGATGTCATTACAAAGACAGCATTGTCTCCTCAGTTATTTAAAGACCCTGACCAACTGAGCCATCGGTGCGCGATTTATTTTAGTTTAAAATAAAGGGGAAAAATATTTAAATCATGGATAAAATTGAACCAGAAAAGAGATATTGCTTACCACGAGTAACCTATAGCCCATTGCTGGAGCGCATTTAGGAAGGACGTTGGTTTAACGGCCACTGGAAGCTTAGGGCTTTTCCTGAATACTTTGATACTTTGTTTTTGCTTACATTTTAAGACGATGATTAGAATTCTTCGAGGAACTTCTTGATTTTGTGAAATTCCCAACTGTGTGTGCCATCTTGAGTCCTGACACGTTGGAAATTGAAAAGCCGTTTTCCCTACCGTTATAGAGATCATTTTATCAGATATAACACACAAACAGCGGTAACAAACATCAGATCTAAAGGTATACTTGAAGTGTATATGGCAGAATTTTTTTTATTTGTTTGATTGAATGTACCCATTGTCCTGGTAACAACTGCAAAAATTTTATTTCGATTTCGGTTTTTCTTCCCCTAATATTAGCCATTAAAAAGCGGAGAATTTCACTTCGGGCGAGGTAAAAAACCGCGCGAGTACAGAAGGGGGACTGGAGATGATTGTGACGTCATCTCGGGAACGCCTATTTCTTCCTCTTAGTCATTCCTTTGAGATATTTTCATGTGAAGGTTTAATACGGTCGGTAGATGCGTTGTATCCGGCTGCAACAACACGAAAGACGAAGAAAATGATTTTTCTATCCATGAAATAC
>NC_090895.1:9285334-9287834 GCF_036669925.1 Montipora capricornis | reverse complement strand
CCATGAGAGGATTAGGACCTCTCTGTGGCCTGGTGATCTGGATGTGGCCTGGGGATTAGGACCCCATGAGAGGATTAAGACCTCTCTGTGGCCTGGTGATCTGGATGTGGCTTGGGGATTACGACCCCATGAGAGGATTAGGACTTCTCTGTGGCCTGGGAATTAGGACCCAATGAGAGGATTAGGACCTCTCTGTGGCCTGGTGATCTGGATGTAGCCTGGGGATTAGGACCCCATGAGAGGATTAAGACCTCTCTGTGGCCTGGTGATCTGGATGTGGCCTGGGGATTAGGACCCCATCAGAGGATTAAGACCTCTCTTTGGCCTGGTGATCTGGATGTGGCCTTGGGATTAGGACCCCATGAGAGGATTAGGACCTCTCTGTGGCCTGGGGATTAGGACCCCATGAGAGGATTAGGACCTCTCTGTGGCCTGGTGATCTGGATGTGGCCTGGGGATTAGGACCCCATGAGAGGATTAGGACCTCTCTGTGGCCTGGGGATTAGGACCCCATGAGAGGATTAGGACCTCTTTGTGGCCTGGTGATCTGGATGTGGCTTGGGGATTATGACCCCATGAGAGGATTAGGACCTCTCTGTGGCCTGGGGATTAGGACCCCACAAGAGGATTAGGACCCCTCTGTGGCCTGGAGATTAGAAGCCCATGAGAGGATGAGGACCTCTCAACCTGCTGATCTGGTAATAGGTTGGGAACATCAGATATACATATATAGTTTCACGAAGCTATTTTCATTTCTCGTTCCCTATGCTGAACACATGTAAAATTTCATTACGACATTGTTCAGTGCCGTAACAGCTGCAGCTTTAACAGGCCTCCCCATGGTTGGTTACAACGTAACACTAAGAGGGTGGTCATCTGATCGTTATGAGAGAAACATCCAATGCCCACAATCAATATTAGCTGGGTTTGCTTCAGAGCTACTTCAAATCTCAAGTTAGTTCTTCTTACATTCTTTGCATGGAGTGGTTTTGATAAACCCTATTTATTTACTGGTGTATTTTTGCAAGGTTATTATTTCATACAAAAGTTTTACAATTCTGTGCTTTCCACAGTATCTGGTATTATAATGAGCTTCTGTTCACTGGGTCTTGGGCAAAACCACTCTATGCATTAATTAAGCATATCATAATATTGGCTTTAGCATATCATGTAATATTTGCTCTGTTTGACTATGGGGAATACACTTAGTGTATTTTTGGGGATTAAGTGCTCCCATGCTGGTCACACTTTCACCCATAGACTCATGATAGCTATTCATTCTGGGGATCGGTACCCCTATAGCTGCGTTGCCATGGGAATGAGTGTAACCCGGGAGGATTATCACCTCCTGTAGGGCATTACTACCCCTTCCGCAGCCAAGGGTTTTTCACCCTTGAGAAAGAACTATCATCTCTCTTTGTTGCATAATACTAGCTTTAGACGAACATGTTATGTCAGCTATTTTGCGACTGCAGTGCTTAATCCCCTACCCCTTTACCCCACAAAGTGTGTTCATATTCTTGTCTTAGCTAATGGGTTGATAGCATTAACCGTCACTTCTGAAGTTATATGGCTAAGCAAACCAAACGTGAAGTAAAAGATAATTTTAAGTATACGTTTTTATCGTATGTTTGTCATCGCTGTTTGCGTGTTATTTCGGATAAAACTGAGATGGCCAAAGACGAAATTGAGTATAGAGATAATTTGGGCAGTTTCATAACTTAACTTTCTTGAAAGTCAATGCAATTCGATGTAGATGACCCAACCTGCTGCCTTCGTTGATTCCCTTGCTGGCTTTGAATCTAACAAACATCAAAAAAGGTTCCTCTTAGCCGTAACTAAGCTCACTCGGTTACTTTGGACAGTAGGTATGAAGCCCGGTGGTTTCTTGGGGTCTCCTCGCCACAATTATTGTACTATCCATCCCTTATGTTTCTGTAATATTATTGCGTGGCAAATAAACATTCAACATTTAACATTCAAGCATAAATAATCTAAGCGGCTAGGTAAATTTTGCAGTATGGGCTACAAAGAGGTGAAATCTGCCAAAAGAGGAAACATTGTTGTATCAAAATTATTGTTGATATGTTAGTCAATCTTTTTCTTCTCTCATTTATAGCGCGTACTGTCCTTAATATGTAACGCTTTTTCATTGTAGCTCTTTCACCTTCAACACCATGGAACATATTTGGTTTCAACACCAGTGCGACGAGTTTAGTTGTTGAATGGAACAACTTACCGGGAGACTTACAACCCGAGTTCTTTATTTTGTCCATAATACAAACAAGGCCTACAGATTATTACCGGTCATACAGCGCCAACATGACCTTGAGAGTTCGCATATTGAATTCGTCACTCACGGCGATGAACGTGTCCGACCTCCCAGGTTTTAGTAAGCACACGATTCGTGTTTATGCGGGAAATGTCAGCGGTGACTTGTATAAAAGCGAGAAAGTAGAAGTCGAAACTGCTGAAATGGGTGAGTAATTTTGAAGGTTAT
>NC_090895.1:9255334-9282834 GCF_036669925.1 Montipora capricornis | reverse complement strand
ATCCACGCTACCAGAATTTAAGCCATGGAAAATTTACAAGGTGGCATGAAGTAAGAACCGGTCAAGCGCCGGCAGCGGTAATCGTGCAAATCCTGTCATCACTTCATTCAAACTCAGTGCCTCCTCATGCCTTACGAGGTCACGTAAAAGTAACCTAAAGTCATAAATCACAGATCTTTGCAGGCAAGCCTCACTTTTAAATCCATTTTCGTGTGGTTTGCATTAGTTTCAGCATGTGGAGGTAATTTCAATCAGTCTTTTGGAACTATCACTATCTTCAAGTCGGATTACAGTCATTTAACCTGTAACTGGACCATAGGAAGTGTTGGTATCAGCAATGCTGTAGGTCTTCTTGCCATACATGGAGTCTATCTGCCTTGCAGGTAGGTTTTAGTGTTCTCAGAAAATTGTCTCAAAGATAACTTGTGGATAGTCCTTTTTGCCTTGTTGGGCATTAACTAGCAAGTTAATAGCAAGTTGACAACCACAAATTTGAAATATGTCCAGAAATGCACACAACAACAAAAATGACAAAAATGGCAAAATTTCGCCAACAATTTAAAAAAAGAAGCAGTAAGTTAAATATGTGGCGAAAATGGCAACTTTGTCAAACTCGCCGACAACTTGGAAGCGAATGCAAATGAGAGGACAAGAGTTCAGCGAAATTGGCGAACGCGGCGAAAATGGCAACTTTGTCAAAATCACAGACAACTTGAAAACCAGTGCAAATGAGCAGGCAAGTAAGGGCTCTTAGGTTTTGCCGGCGAATTTGGCCAATTTGGCGAAAATGGCATTTTTTTTTTTAAAACGGCCAACAACTTGGAAGCCAATGCAAATTAGAAGGCGAGAGGGCCCTATACAAGCCGGCAAATTGTGGGAAAATGGCAATTTTTTTTAAAATATACAGTCAGACCAGTATTAAGCGGTCACCGACGGGAAATCGCCAAGTGACCACTTAATACAGGTCGAACAATACAGTTCGAATGCAATAAAAATGCCATTTTATATCACTTGATGAATTTATGAATGGCAAAATGACAGTTCATATGGACCAGAATAGGTTAATCTTTTACATTGTAAACCCATGTGAATTAAGAAATTTCAGAGTAGAAAAAACTCGTAATACTACTGCAATTAATTTACAGCAAGAATACCTAATGTTTGTCCACTTATTTTAGCCTTCCGTTGTATGCAATCCAATCAAGTCTGGAAATGGTTATTCGAGGCTTGAGATCAGTTAATGAAAGAAGGTCTCTGTTCCAAATCCCCTTCTGTATGTTTCGTTGTTGAAAGAAAAGTTAGGTTTGTGAGAAAAGACATTGTGCATTGTATGGATTTCATTTATTTTGGTAGCTAATGTTAGTTCCAGAGTTGTATTGCTAGCTACTAATAGACCAATTTCCATATAGGCTTAGGGGAATAAACTCATACAAATCATCATATTTATTCCCTAAAGCCTCGAGATGATGCCTCCAGTTTAGGACTGACTTTTAATATATCAAAATTTGGTCCAGTAGCATTAGAAGCCTATTTACAGGGTGCCCATGCTGAGTTATGACGGATAAAAAACTTGTCTTTTACCCCACTTAAAACTTTTTTCACTCGCATCAACTTGGCTCAGGATATGAAATCTATTGTTGTATAAACCAGCATAGAAATCGTATAAATAAAGTCTTACAGGGTAAAGATGGAAGCAATGTGTTACATTTCATTGAATAACTATGGCCGACTTGCCATCGGCTAATACTTGCAAAATTGGCCTGAATGGGTATTTCATCCACTTTTGAAATTCAACCGTTGAATCAAGCATCGGTGATGTTCTTAGTCCTACGACAAGTCTCCTTTCGGTAGGAAAGCTTCTGGTTAGAAGTTCCTTGTTGCTTAAGAACGAGCAGTTTGTTGTTGCTTTGAGGAGTAGTAGTTGTTGAAGTAAGACCTCTTTGAAAAGAATTCGCAATATTTGTCATATTTGCCAGATTTTAAAACTAATTTACATACTGTTGGCAATTTGGCAAGAATGCACCGAAATCGCCATATTCGCCAGATTCGCCAACGTGGCTGCTCACCACGTATTGAACTAATTTACGTACCGTTGGCAATTTCACAAGAATTTTCCAAAATCGCCATATTCGCTAACATATCTGGCCACCTGGTATTGAAGTAATTTACAAACAGTTGGCCATTTGACAAGAATTCACCATATTCGCCAGATTCGCCAACATGGCTGGTTACCATGTGCGGAACTAATTTGCATACATTTGGCCATTTGACAAAATCTCGCCATTATTGCCAAAATTGTCAAAATATTGGCGATATTTTGTTATTGTTTCCAATTTTGTTATTGTGTGCATTTGTGGACAAAAGTGACAAATTTAGAAAAGAAGTCAAAGGTGACGTCACTTAGCATGGCGTCAGTACAGTTTTCCGAAGAAAAAGATCAAGATTTTGAAATCTGTGAAGTTAAGGGAACAGGATGTCTCTTCTATAATGTAAGTCACTGCAGTTGATGTAAAATGTACATTTTACCGAACAAATAAATGCAAATCAGGGGAAAAAGCTAAATATAGTGACCGAGCTCCTGGAGGGGGGAATGGAAACTAGACATTTTAAAGGCCTTTTCCTTAAAGACTAACCGTACGAACCCACCTCAAAATTTAAGAATTCAGTAAGAATGGAAAAATCATGTATAGAAATAAGTAGTTAAATTTATCACACAGGTTTTTTTCGCAAACGGCGAAAACGACGATTTTCATCTATTTTGATAATAACTGAAAAACTGTCGGATAGATCTTTTTTTGCAAAAATGTTGACGGTTTCATCTTCTTCTCATTTACTAATTCCTAAAAAATTAACCCTGGTCGTACGGCTACAATGGAGGTCAAAAGTGTAAGGACATTCTACGCTTTCAATGTTACTATGACCATGAATAACTTTTTTTTTTCCTTCACCCCTTTTTAACCATCGTAGAAGTTCTAACTGTTTATTTTTGTGCTACTTTTGTAGAGAATTTGTGACGGTTTATTCAAGTAGTGGATCTAAGGTCTTTGGTCAGTACGGATGCTACAACGATCTGGAAAGCACCGTACAAATAGCTTTTGGGGATGACCACTTTGTTGCTGTACAGTCATACTTATACAGTCGTTACAGCCGCCTGACAATTCAATTCGTTATCTTAAAGGGAGACCTAGATTTAGGTATGATATCAGTTAGGAAAATACCACTATTTTGTAACTTTTAGCCCATGAGACTTGGATCTCCATGCAACCATCACTTTTTTGTGTGCCTTTTGCTAACTGCGCAAGACTACAATTTTACCATCGGAGTTATTTTTAAAGTTGTGGATAATAACTGTAACTTTGTTCCCAGCTCAAGCAGTCGCAAAATAAAGCGCAAATAGAATTCGGGCCCTTGACTTAGAGATAATAGTGCGGAGCTGTAGCAACTGAGCTAAAAAGCAATTGAAACTATGCCATTTCGGCCATTTTGACGAAGTATGCTGACAGATTGGAGGTCAGTTTATCCTTGGTTTAAATTTTAACTCGCTTTGTTATTGGGGACGAATATAAATGGTAATATATAATAATTAGTTTATTTATTGATTTGTTAATTTATAAACTTTGCCACAAGACAGGGTATCTCCACAGAGGAAAGCTCCACTTGCGGAGACCCAAACACCACAGAAGACGTTTGTGGGTTCTTTTTACGTCCCACAGGATTATGATCATTGAAGGGTTGTGAGACAGGGCCTACGGTTTATCGTCCTTATCCGAGAAGACTAGAGAGTCTAACCATTTGTAGATGTCATTACAAAGACAGCACTGTCTCCTTAGTTATTTAAAGACCCTGACCAACTGAGCCACCGGTGCGCGGTTTATTTTAGTTTAAAATAAAGGGGAAAATTATTTAAACCATGGATAAAATTGAACCATGAAAGAGATATTACTTACCACAAGTAACCCATAGCCTAGAGTTGGAGCGCATTTAGGAAGGACGTTCATTTAACTGCCCCTGAAAGCTTGGGGCTTTTCCTGAATGCTTCGATACTTTGCTCTTGCTCAAATTTTAAGATGCTGATTAGAATTCTTCGAAGAACTTCTTGATTTTATGAAATTCCCAACTGTGTGTGCCATCTTGAGTCCTGACACGTTGGAAATTGAAAAGCCGTTTTCCCTACCGTTATGGAGATCATTTTAGGGAACTTAAGCATCGACAACGAAATCGACGACGGCGACGTTTCGAACCGCGGTGGACTGGGTATAGGGTTTTGGTTTCAGCGGGAAAAACAAAGTTTAAGCGATTTAACCTCGGATCGTCGACGGATTTTTCGCTGGTGTACCCATTTCTCGTCATCATGGCATTTAGAGACGTTCGCAATCTTCTTCTTTTAAGCCATGACGATGGAACGATCAATGACGAAGAATTTCTTGTTCTTAACGACCTCTACGTTTCAAAAAATGCAGACTTTCCATACGACTCATAAACGCCTTTTGATCTAGAAGAAGTCAACGAATCTGAGTGTTTGGCGGAATTTCGCTTCCGAAAGCGAGATATTCCACGGCTGTACAAAGTTTTACAAATTCCTGAAACTCTTACCTGTAACCAGCGCTCGGTGTGCGATGGATTTGAAGGCCTTTGTATGCTACTTAAGCGCTTGTCATATCCGTGCAGATATGGACATATGATCGTCCGATTTGCGAAACCCGTGCCAGTGCTCAGCATGGTCACTAACCAGATGATCGATTATGTTTACAATACTCATGGCCACAAGGTGTTGCAATGGAGAACCATCAAGTCTTGAGCCCTGCAAACTTACAAAGGTATGTTGATGCTATCACAGCAAAAGGAGCGCCATTACCAAATTGCTTTGGATTTATTGATGGCACGGTGAGGCCTATATCCAGGCCTGGAGAACACCAGATAATCTTCTACAATGGGCACAAAGGGGTACATGCCCTGAAATTCCAGAGCGTTGCTTTGCCCAATGGCTTAATTGGAAACTTGTATGGCCCAGTTGGTAAGTTGTAGATAGCTCATCTCTTTCAAGATTCATGCATGAATGCAACCACATGCACATCAATTTTAAGCCTCCCTTCATAAAACAGTATGCAACTTTATGGAGCTTGGTTACAAACACTAAAGCTATGTGCATGTAGCCAATCTAACCTTGTATTATAACCGGTTTTATTTCTATGCTGGCCCCAGTTACTTGTAGTGCTCATTTTATTAGATGGAAATTATACCTGTATTATTTTACTTCTAGAGGGGAAGAAAACATGACGCAGGCATGCTGACAGACTCTCAGTTGCTTCGTGACCTTGGCCAGTATGCATTTAGCCCTACAGGTGTACCCCTCTGTGTGTACGGTGACCCTGCATATCCTCTGAGAATACACCTTCAAGGTCCCTTTAAGCATGGCATCCTTACACCAAATGTGGAGCTGTATAACACAAAGATGAGTGCTGTGAAAAGCTCGGTTGAGTGGTTGTTTGGAGATGTCATCAACTCCTTCAAATTCAATAATTTTAAAAAAAATCTCAAAATTTTCCAAAACAGTGTAGGCAAGATGTATGTAGTTGCAGTCATACTTCGAAATGCAATCACATGCTTACATGGCAACAAGACATCAGAATTCTTTGACCTCGAACCACCAGCTCTTGATACATATTTCACTTAAGAAACTGTTTGTATTATATTCAAGGCAGCATACCTATCTTTCTAAGCCCAGAATACATAATAAATTATAATCTCAAAGAAATAACAAAAAATGCATGTGTAAGGAAATATGTTTTTACAATCATTGTGGAAATATTATGTGCATCATGGATCACTGACTGCAACAATTAAACATTACTATCATGACTCCAGCCAGCATCCACGCCTCCTCCTAAAGAACATTTTGAAATTGTGAGGACTCCAGTGGGATCAGTTTGGCTTAGTTCTGGTTACTTATTGCAGATGAACTTAAACAGGGGTCAGCATGTTTGGTGTTGTGGGAATTTATTTTGAAATCATACAACAAAGTGTATTACTATAGTGAAGGAGGGCAACATGCAAATGTAAAGCGAAAAATAAATTGAACCTGCCTGTTCATTGTGTAGCTCACCTTTAAAATTAAATGAAATAAATTCATTCAACACCAGGTCACTTAAAAAGCAACACTTTTATTATAGATCCAAAAGGCAATACAAAGGGAAGATATCCTGCTGTGTTTTGTGTTATGTTCAGTCATCCAATTCTTCGCAGTGTAAACGCTCTTCCAAAAAGTTCGGGTATTTCTATAATAAACACAACTATGACTTTAAAAATGAATGCAGGCTGATAATTGCAAAGGGGTAAAGCTAATTCTCAGCTCAACATACTAAGGTCTAAACCGATTTAATACGAAGATACCACAACACTGGAAAACAGCAAAATTCAACTCCAAGTAGGCTCAGATAATAACCGTAGCAAATATAAACGTAAGGAAGTCAAGGAATACTTCGAGTTGGCGTTGCTATTTTGCAGCATTGCCATCAGCAGATTGTTTTGCTGAGCGAGCATTGCTTGGATGTTTTGTTGTTGCAGCTGCTGCTGTCGTTCCATTTGTTGCATGAGGGAAGCAAACATAGACTGTTGTTGTTTTGCTGCTTCATCTTGTTTAGCTGCTGCAATCTCCACTTCCCTATTTTTGATTTTCAGTTCTTCCATCTTCAGTTCTCTAACCTTTTCCGCTTTCTAAACCAAAAACTCGATGGTATCAGATGTTCTTCTTCTCATCTTGGGTCCTTTTTGACTCCCGTCCTCGCCTTTTATGTTTGCAGTGCTTGGAGCCTGATTTCTTCAGCAGCTTCTTTCTCCTGAGCGGCTTTCGCTTTTTTCTCTGCACTCTGCTCGTCGATCTTTTCTTTTGCGTTTTTTTCTCGCTCAAGAATATCCTCGAAAAGGATATCCAGTTCTATTTCTTCTATTTCAATTCCTGACGCCTTTTCTTCGTCGCGAAGTTTCTGTTTATGTCGTGAAGTTAGTAGGGTGTAGCGGTCGCGAACTGCTCTGCCAGTGACTCTAAACTTTGGCTGATTAAGACTGTTGAGATGAGCGGCAATGCTATCCCACACTTGTCCTCTCTCTGGACTTCTAACTCTGAAACTGTAAGGTTCACTTACAATAGCTTCTCGGCACATTAGCACATCATGCTGGAACGTCCATTGGAAATATTTCGTGGTAGCTATAATAAAACGAGGGTGAAATGTTTTAGTTCAAAACGTAAGAGGATAAAAAGCACTAAAATATCAATTCACTTGGTTTAGTTCTCAAAAGATTCGGCCTTACATTTCTTTTCAAGAGGTTGTTGTTGCTTTGCCGCCATTGCAGATTTCATCAACCTAAACCTGAAAGGATATTCGTGCTTAGTATGGGAAGAGTCGACGATTCGAATTAAGCAATTGGCCAGCTGGTAACCCCAAAGGTTCTACTTTCAGTGTTTCTCATTTAAACACGGAGCGAGCCTATAATGGAGGCTGAGCGGCTCAGCCCGTCAATCAGAAATTGTAATACTCTGCTTTGATTGGCTTATTCAACCAGGCGTGTTGTACTCCCGCGAAATTCGTACGAAGAACTCGAGGCGACCGCACAAAAGGTTTGTTTGCTTTCTTTGTAAAAAGGTCAGCGAAAACAACGAGAATGGCATCTACAGAAGAATTTAGACAGGTATCGTACTTCATATACATGCATTTTAACTTCTTATTTTTGTTGTTTCACTTGTGAAAGCATATCGATTGTTTTCGAGTTGTTTACTCAACGTAAATGCCGTGTTTTAGGTTGTACTTCTGATGCCAGCGAGTGAAATGGAATCTCTGCGATCTTTTGTAGCCTTCAGCGGCGGGGAGGTTGCCTCTGAAACCAAACCCAGCCGAAGGAAAAAAGCAAAAATACAACAAGATAGCAGTGTCCGTGAAGAGGAAGATGCTGGTAAATTTATAAATGTAGCTTGATTTACATGTCGCATAATTTCAGCCGAGCTTGACAGAAACTGATGTAATTCTTTGTAGATGCCCACGTTCAAACTATAATCAATCGTGAAAATTATCAATGTGTATTTTATTGTTTCAGTGCATGTTTATAGCGAAAATTGCTTGAATAAAGCTTTTATTCTTTTCAACACAACTCGAACTCAGGGTAAATATTTGTAGTTCGCTTTCTGTAAGTGTATATAAGCTTACTGACTGTAGAAGTGCAAGTGCATTTTATCATGAGCAAAGATTTTTACTATTTGGTGGACTAAGAAGGTAGCTTGAAGTGTATTTCAGAATTACAATTTATGCTGTTTACAATAACCATTAATTGCTCCGATCAATTCATCAAAGTCTAAACTTTTCCCACATTTGCAAACACAGTCATTTTCGTCAATGAAATGTCTAAACAAACGTTCGAGGGCAGATCCACACACTAAATAAATTTCGTCATTTTCTCGGCTCTCGCTATGCAGCTGTGTCTTGATGTAGCTGTCCTGGAACGATTCTGGAGGCAAGCTTGCGTTTGTCTCCTCTTCGATTACTGACTGCAAACTATCAAAGTCCACAAACCCCACAAAGCCTGCAGTGTCTAAACCATTTGCCTCGGTTTTGGCATTATGTACAAGCCAGTTGTCTACTAAAATTTCCATAAAACGAGCGTTTGCTGCAGGTACGAGTTTGTTATCCAAATGCAGCTCTTTTTTGATGGATGCAATTTTTATCTTCAGCGACTCCAGGCGGTCTTCTTCTTTGTTTAACTCTATTTTGAAGTCGTACCTGACCTTTTTAACCTTTAAAGACTCTTTGTTTTCTTTGTAGTACTCAGAATTTCGGGGTTTTTTTGTTTTGAATAGAACAGTTTAGAGGTGCACTTGCACTATGGCGGCCTAACATGGTCAAACGCAGATTTCTTTTTGTTTTGGTTTTTTACTTTCCCGCCCACAAAAACTCAAAGTACAAGCCTCACTATCGTACAGAATCTACAGGCATGCTCAATTTATAGAAATAGATGATCTTTATGATTGCAGGCCTTTTTTCTCAACGTAGGACTTGCGTACATCGATCTTGAGCGCCCGGGAAATTTGAATTTTCTCTGAACGGGAAGGAAGTTTTCGCTCGTTTCTTGAGTTTTTTGTCTAAGAAAAACATTTAGGACACTCTTGAAAAGGTAAGCAAATCGTTGGGGTTGTAAACAAATAATTTAATGTATCATTTCTTGAAAGCAGACAACAACAGATTAAGCACAAGATTTATAACGATATTGACCGTTGCAGAAAGCCGTCATTATCGGTGCGAAGGAAGCCAGCAAAGTGCAAACCGCTGACCTTTTATAGGCTCGCTCCGTGTTTAAAATGGGAAACATTCGCGCGCGAAAATTTCACTTCCGGCAGTCGTCGTTCTGCCATTTCGTCGTCGATGCTTAAGTTCCCTTTTATCAGATATAACACACAAACATCGGTAAACATCAGATCTAAACGTATACTTGAAGTGTTTATGGCAGATTATTTTTTATTTGCTTGATTGAATATACCCGTTGGCCTGATAACAACTGCAAAAAGTTTTATTTCGATTTTGGTTTTTCTTTCCCTAATATGAGCCATTAAAAAGCGGAGAATTTCACTTCCGGCGGGGTAAAAAACCGCGCGAGTACAGAAGGAGGACTGGAGATGATTGTGACGTCATCTCGGAAACGCTTATTTCTACCTCTAAGTCATTCATTTGAGATATTTTTATGTGAAGGTTTAATACGGTCGGTAGATGCGTTGCATCCGGCTGCAACAACACGAAAGACGAAGAAAATGATTTTTCTATCCATGAAATACCGTTTTATGGTGATTCCAGGTCAAAAGCTATTAAAAGAAGACGAAAGTGGATCTGTTTCATAAACTTAACGAGGAAGAATCTGAGTGCCCATCCTGAAAAAAAAACACTCGGTGACTTGCTCGCGGCGTTTTACGCCAGACGATTTTCACACGCAAGTTTTATTTCAATGATCAAAGTTTACTTGACGTTTTGTATGCTTCTGCGTACATCTTTAGAAGTGACGGTTAATATAAAATTGGAGTTTTAATATGCAGGATCACCAACTTATTAACTATTAGCTATTAAGTGACAATAGAGGTGATAAAAAGTAATAAAAACACAGCTTGTTGCTGCTGAACTATTCATTTAAGGTCGGCTTTAAATATTTGATAAGCAGTGTCTTCTTTATTTTGCAGTAAATGAAAGATCGCCCTTTCCCTAATATTTCAAAATGATCCCCCTTTAAACTGTGACAAGATTTTGTAACATGTTTTCGCATTTGCTCGTCGCCTCGTTTGTTACAATGGTCTTTGGATGAACTTAAGATAGTTGATGTCACCAAGTGGTTACCCCAGAGATGTTGTTACTTATAACATGAATGATTTCTTACAAAAGCAGCAAAACAAACCATTCACCTCAACCGTCACAGTTCCCAATATGAAAATTTTCTTACTTTTACATTATTGAGGGCTACAAAGCAAAATCGTTGGTAAACAAATTATTTCGTGTGTAAATAAATTCTACGGGCACATTAACTTTAGGATGATTTTCCAAAGCACTCGTCACATTAAATCTCTCTTTCCTTACAAAGATAGACTTAGCCGAGGCCAAAAAGGCTAAGATTGGATATAAACCTACATGTTGAGACTGCAATGATTTTTATATCAGAAATACTAAAAGACGAGTGCATGACAGAAAAAGTGAGCATTTTAAAGCAGTAATTAATGGTCATCATACGCCGGCTCTTGCTGACCACGTTACATCAACTGTTCACAGTTTAAAGTGGGATCATTTGGAAATTTTAGCGATAGGGGATCGGACATTGGAGACACTGCTGATCAAAGATTGAAAGCCGACCTTAAAGAAATATGTTTTACCTATTAACTCTTTTTTTTAATTATAAGCGTGGCATTTTTCTCCTGAGAGTGCCAGAGTTTTTTTTGTAGGACTCGGATGATATCCGAGGATGTCCTAAGACCTGCGAAGATGCTTGGAAGACTTTCGTCTGGCCAGTACATCGATCGATGCTTTGAATACTTATAAGATAATATATAGTTTGTGGTTGCATGGAACCACAACTAAATTTGGTACCAGTACCGGAACCAGAAATACTCCTACAAATTTGACATTCTCGTTCCCAAACTACATCGTCTCGAGTGACTCTCCCTACTAAAAATAAGAGAATTCTAAGAAAGACACTCATTCCTATGGACTTCTATTTTCTCTCATTGGTTTCAGTTTCTTTAAATAACTTAATGTATGTTTTTCAAAATGTGGCAGTCAATGCTTAATGTCTGTAACGTTTCTACCAGGCGTGAGATACTGGAACACAGGCGTGAGTAGGCGTGACATCAAAGTTTTCGATCCGCAGGCGTAACAATCACGCCTCAGGCGTGACACTTGGCAGGTATACTATGTCAGCAGGGAACATTTGTGCCTTTTTGCCACCCCGTCGTCCATTTTCTTGTCTTCGCTTTTTTCTTCTTCTTCTGAACCGTCTTCTGTGCAGTCCAGTGCGTTAGAGATGCCACACGTCTTGAACGAACGCCTCACCATCTCCTCCGGAATATCGCACGAAGCCTGGTTACCCATCGAAGGAACGAAGACTCTGGGAACGAGATTGAACCTTCTGTTGACACATATAAGCAAGCTTGTCACATGACGCCATAGCAGACTTGAGAGGAAAGCGCAAGTGGATTTCTTCTTGTTTAAAGCGACATTTTCCAAGCAAATAATAAAAAAAAAAGGCCTTCATCCATCAAAGGGAATTCTTTACTTTGATTTCTTTGCTCTGGAAACCACTCCAACATTCATTGATCGAGCTCAGGATACCCTCCGCGATAAGCTCTTAATTGAAGAGACTTGCCTGATCTTTCCTCCTGCGACGGACCATGGACTCGCTTATGCCGTATTCTCTGTATTAACCGTCACTTCTGAAGATGTATGCGTAAGCATACGAAACGTGAAGTAAAACATAATTTTAAGTATACGTTTTTATCATATGTTTGTCACCGCTTTTTCTGTATTATTTCGCATAAAACTGAGATGGCCAAAGACGAAATTGAGTGTAGAGATAATTTGGGCAGTTTCATAACTTAACTTTCTTGAAAGTCAATGCAATTCGATGTAGATGACCCAAGCTGCTGCCTTCGTTGATTCCCTCACTGGCTTTGAATCTAACTAATTTGACAAACATCAAAAAAGGTTCCTCTTAGCCTTAATTAAGCTCACTCGGTTATTTTGGACTGTAGGGTATGAAGCCCGGTGGTTTCTTCGGGTCTCTTCGCTACAATTATTGTAATATCCATCCTTTATTTTTTTGTAATATTATTGTGTGGCAAATAAACATTCAACACTCAACATTCAAGCAAAAAAAATCTAAGCGGCTAGGTAAATTTTGCAGTATGGGCTGCTTGTTGGAAATTTTTGGGTAACATTCTACAAAGAGGTGAAATCTGCAAAAAGAGGAAACATGATTGAATCAAAATTATTGTTGATATCTTAGCCGTTCTTTTTCTTCTCTCATTTATAGAGCGTATTGTACTCAATTTGTAACGTTTTTCCATTGCAGCTCTTTCACCTTCAACACCATGGAACATACTTGGTTTCAACACCAGTGCGACGAGTTTAGTTGTTGAATGGAATAACTTACCGGGAGACTTACAACCTGAGTTCTTTATTTTGTCCATGATACAAACAAGGCCTACAGATTATTACCGGTCATACAGCGCCAACATGACCTGGAGAGTTCGCATATTGAATTCGTCACTCACGGCGGTGAACATGTCCGACCTCCCAGGTTTTAGTCAGCACACGATTCGTGTTTATGCGGGAAATATCAGCAGTGGTGACTTGTATAAAAGCGAGCAAGTAGAAGTCGAAACTGGTGAAATTGGTGAGTAATTTTGAAAGTTTTTTTTCTTTTCTTTGTTTTTTATATTATTATTATTATTATTATTATTATTCTACACCCTAACAATCCGTTTTACTTGATCCCTTACTTCCACCACCCCCCCCCCCAAGCATCATTGAAAACATTGCTCATCTCTACAAAGAGCGACAAAACGCTAAAGCCCACTAAATGCACAGTTCGTGATCCTGAAATGGCCGTGCCTTATATAGCAGAGGGAAAAAAACACTACTTTGCAGGGTCTCGGCGAATTCGCAAACAGAAGGAAAGAACAACTTCAGGAAAAATAGAGCAAGTAGGAATTAAATTTTTAATAACAGTACGTTTAACCCCATTACAACGATTCCTTGAACTCCACTTCTTTTGCTTATTCTAAAATAATAATAAAAAATGACTACCATTGCAGGGGAAAAACGTCCTTTTTTCCGTAATTCAGTCAGACTTACAAAAAACCTCTGAGAAGAAAGAACAAAGCGCCACAGTCGCAAGAGACGTCTATTGTTATCACTATTGTTTTCTTAAAACAAAGGAGCTTATGCATAATGAATTAGGGTCCTCTTGCCTTAATTTAAACGTTTCTTAGGACTTCAGAACATTATGCCAGATGACGTCCAGATTAATACACCCATAAAGATGCATTTACCCACTGCATTTTCCTTCAGAAAATTAACAGCTTTTCAATTTTGAACGATTAAACAAATCATATGTGATCTGGCGTTATCAACATTGATATTCATCTTCACGGTGGTCAAAATGTTGTTGACTCGCGAGGAGCAGGCGAGTGAGTCCACAACGAATTTGTGCAGAGCAGTGATAACAAAAATAATGTTTCTCATCTTTCAGCTCCCAGCGCTGCGCCCCCAAATGTGCGCCTAAGGAACGTACGGGACGGAGTTCTGGTACTTTGGGATCCCGTGGAGTCTCGTTTCGCCAATGGTCAGATACAAGGTTACAGGGTGTACTACAGGAGACAATATTACTATTATTATTACTATCACTATTACTATAGCTATGCGGAAAAGAATAGCACTACCGACGCAAACGTACTTCAGGTGGAGTTACGGGGTTTAGAGTCAGGAAGGAGGTACGGAATATCGGTAACAGCTTTCAACTCAGCTGGTGAGGGACCTCGATCGCAGAGGCTCACAATCACCTACGGTGAGTGTTAGAGAATAGCTTCAGGGAAGACTAGTTTAACTACAACATTAATAAACCGTTTATCTCTTAAATTAAAAGCTCTAATTTGCATAGATATAAGTTATATAGCTTTTGTTTTTCATGATTCTTGAGTCGTAACCATATCAGGTACCAGTAACAGAAAAGAGGCAAAAGCTAAATGGCATACAGTTTTCGATATTCATATAACGGAACCCATGGTTAACGATCGCCGAGATGAAATTAACGGGTGGGTCTTGATTCCTTTATTCTGCATATTTTTTGAAGTCATAATTTGACAAGCAAGCATATTTTTTTTGAACAAGCCTGCAATGCGCTCTGACGAAGGGCTAACGCTCGAAACGTCAGCTTTTAGAATCTCTGTACGGTGGCCAATTTACATTATCAACTCCGTTGATAAAACTAAATTTTTGCAATATTTCTGGCATGCAAAAGTAATCGGAACTTCTTGTCGTTTTCTCTGAGTGTGTTTTTTTTTTTTTGTTTTTGTTTTTTTTTTATCTTTCCGACGCGCGATTGAGGATTGTAACTGGGAAAAGGTCTTAAGTAAAAGCGCATCTGTGAATTTCCCTTAGCAAGGGTACTAACTGTACAGTGACGTGACTCGTTAAGAGCAATTAGCACACATAACTGCTAACCAGTTTCCAGTATAATCGTAGACAATAGTTATAGCAACAACAGACAAAATGTAAGCCTTTTTAAGTCTTAAAGTTCAATTTTTACCCCGACTGGGGATAAACAAAAATCGTTAAGTATATCCACGCTACCGGAATTTAAGCCATGGAAAATTTGCAAGGTAAAAACCGGTCAAGCGCGGGCAGCAGTAATCGTGCAAATCATGTCATCACTTCATTCAAACTCATTGCCTCCTCATGCCTTACGAGGTTACGTAAAAGTAAACTAAAGTCATAAATTACAGATTTTTGCAAGCAAGCCTCAATTTTTAAATCCATTTTCGTGTGGTTTACATTAGTGTCAGGATGTGGAGGTAATTTCAATCAGTCTTTTGGAACTATCACTATCTTCAAGTCGGATTACAGTCATTTAACCTGTAACTGGACCATAGGAAGTGTTGGTATCAGCAATGCTGTAGGTCTTCTTGCCATACATGGAGTCTATCTGCCTTGCAGGTAGGTTTTAGTGTTCTCAGAAAATTGTGTCTCAAAGATAACTTGTGGATACTTATTAGTCCTTGTTGCCTTGTTGGGCATTAACTTACTTGCCAAATAGCATTTATAGCAAGTTGACAACCACAAATTTGAAATATGTCCAGAAATGCACGCAACAACAAAAATGACAAAAATGGCAAAATTTCGCCAACAATTTAAAAAAAGAAGCAGTAAGTTAAATATGTGGCGAAAATGGCAACTTTGTCAAACTCGCCGACAACTTGGAAGCGAATGCAAATGAGAAGACAAGAGTTCAGCGAAATTGGCGAACGCGGCGAAAATGGCAACTTTGTCAAAATCGCAGACAACTTGAAAACCAGTGCAAATGAGCAGGCAATTAAGGGCCCTTAGATTTTGCCGGCGAATTTGGCGAATTTGGCGAAAATGGCATTTTTTTTTTTTAAATGGCCAACAACTTAGAAGCCAATGCAAATAAGAAGGCGAGAAGGCCCCCTGCAAGCCGGCAAATTGTGGGAAAATGGCAATTTTTTGAAAATATACTGTCAGACCTGTATTAAGCGGTCACCCTCGGGAAATCGCCAAGTGACCACTTAATACAGGTCGAACAATACAGTTCGAATGCAATAAAAATGCCATTTTATATCACTTGATGTGCAATTTATGAATGGCAAAATGACAGTTCATATGGACTAGAATAGGTTAATCTTTTACATTGTAAACCTATGTGAATTAAGAAATTTTAGAGTAGAAAAAACTCGTAATACTACTGCAATTAATTTACAGCAAGAATCCCAAATGTTTGTCCACCTATTTTAGCCTTCCGTTGTATGCAATCCAATCAAGTCTGGAAATGGTTATTCGAGGCTTGAGATCAGTTAATGAAAGAAGGTCTCTGTTCCAAATCCCCTTCTGTATGTTTCGTTGTTGAAAGAAAAGTTAGGTTTGTGAGAAAAGACATTGTGCATTGTTCCAGAGTCGTATTGCTAGCTACTAATAGACCAATTTCCATATAGGCTTAGGGGAATAAACTCATACAAATCATCAATCATATTTATTCCCTAAAGCCTCGAGACGGTGCCTCCAGTTTAGCACTGACTTTTAATATATCAAAATTTGGTCCAGTAGCATTAGAAGCCTATTTACAGGGTGCCCATGCTGAGTTATAACGGATTAAAAACTTGTCTTTTGACCCACTGAAACCTGTTTTTACTCGCATCAACTTGGCTCAGGATATAAAATCTATTGTTGTATAAGCCAGCATAAAAATCGTATAAATAAAGTCTTACAGGGTAAAAATGGAAGCAATGTGTTACATTTCATTAAAGAACTATGGCTGACTTGCCATCGGCTAATACTTGCAAAATTGGCCTGAATGGGTATTTCATGATCATCCACTTTTAAAATTCAACCATTCAATCAAGCATCGGTCATGTTTTTAGTCCTACAACAAGTCTCCTTTCGGTAGGAAAGCTTCTGGTTAGTAGTTCCTTGTTGCTAAAGGACGAGCAGTTTGTTGTTGCTTTGAGGAGAAGTAGTTGTTAAAGTAAGACCTCTTTGAAAAGAATTTGTCATATTTGCCAGATTTTTAAACTAATTTACGTACAGTTGGCAATTTGACAAGAGTGCACCGAAATCGCCATCTTTGCCAGATTCGCCAACGTGGCTGCTTACCACGTATTGAACTAATTTACATACCGTTGGCAATTTCACAAGAATTTTCAAAATCGCCATATTCGCTTACATAGCTGGCCACCTGGTATTGAAGTAATTTACAAACATTTGGCCATTTGACAAGAATTCACCATATTCGCCAGATTCGCCAACATGGCTGATCACCATGTGCGGAACTAATTTGCGTACATTTGGCCATTTGACAAAATCTCGCCATATTTGCCAAAATTGTCAAATTGTTGCCGATGTTTTGTTATTTTTCCTATTTTGGTATTGTGTGCATTTGTGGACATAAGTGACAAATTTAGAAAAGAAGGCAAAGGTGAAGTCGGTTAACATGGCATCAGTACAGTTTGCCGAAGAAAAAGATCAAGATTTTGAAATCTGTGAAGTTAAGACAACAGGATGTCTCTTCTGAAGTGTAAGTCACTGGAGTTGATGTAAAATGTAAATTTTACCGAACAAATAAATGCAAATCCGAGGAAAAAGCTAAATATAGTGACAGAGCTTTTGGAGGGGGGAATGGAAACTTGACATTTCAAAAGCCTTTTTCTCAAAAACTAACCGTACGATCCCACCTCAAAATTTAAGAATTCAGTAAGAATGGAAAAATCATGTATAGAAATAAGTAGTTAAAATTATTTACACAGGTTTTTTTCGCAAACGGCGAAAACGACGATTTTCATCTATACTGATAATAACTTAAAAGCTGTCGGATAGATTTTTTTTTACAAAAAATGTTGACGATTTCATCTTCTTCTCATTTACTAATTCCCAAAAAATTAACTCTGGTAGTACGGCTACAATGGAGGTCAAAACTGTAAGGACATTCTACGCTTTCAATGGTACTATGACCATGAATAACTTTTTTTGTTTTCCCTTTACCACTTTTTAACCATCGTAGACGTTCTAACTGTTTATTTTTGTGCTACTTTTGTAGAGAATTTGTGACGGTTTATTCAAGTAATGGATCTAAGGTCTTTGGTCAGTACGGATGCTACAACGATCTGGAAAGCACCATACAAATAGGTTTTGGGGATGACCACTTCGTTGCTGTACAGTCATATTTATACAGTCGCTACAGCCGCCTGACAATTCAATTCGTTATCTTAAAGAGAGACCTAGATTTAGGTATGATATCAGCTAGGAAAATACCACTATTTTGTAACTTTTAAACACGTTTAGCCCATGAGACTTGGATCTCCATGCAACCATCATTTTTTGTGTGCCTTTTTGCTAACTGTACACGACTACAATTTTACCATTGGAGTTCCTTTTAAAGTTGTGGATAACAACTCTAACTTTGTTCTCAGATTAAGCAGTGACAAAAAAAAGCGTAAATAGAATTCGAGCCCTTAATTTAGGAGATAATAGTGCGGAGTTGTAGCAACTGAGCTAAAAAGCAATTGAAACTATGTCATTTCGGCCATTTTGACGAAGTATGCTGACAGATTGGAGGTCAGTTTATCCTTGGTTTAAATTTTAACTCGATTTGTTATTGGGGATGAATATAAATGGTAATATATAATAATTAGTTAATTTTATTTATTTCTTTTTTTTATTCATTGATAAACTTTGCCAGAAGACAGGGTATCTCCACAGAGCAAAGCTCCACTTACGGAGACCCAAACACCACAGAAGACGTTTGTGGGTTCTTTTTACGTCCCGAAGGATTATGAACGTTGAACGGTTGTGAGACTGGGCCTACGGTTTATCGTCCTTATCCGAGAAGACTAGAGAGTCTAACCATTTGCAGATGTCGTTACAAAGACAGCATTTTCTCCTCAGTTATTTAAAGACCTTGACCAACTGAGTCACCCGTGCGTGGTTTATTTTAGTTTAAAAATAAAGGGGAAAATTATTTAAACCAAGGATAAAATTAAACCATATAAGAGATAGTGCTTACCAGGGGTAACCTATAGCCCAGTGCTGGAGCGTATTTAGGAAGGACAGTGGTTTAACTGGCACTGGAAGCTCAGGGCTTTTTTTGAATACTTCGATACTTTGTTTTTGCTCAAATTTTTAAAATGATGATTAGAATTCTTTGAGGAACTTCTTGATTTTCTGAAATTCTTAGCTGTGTGTGCTATGTTGACTCGTGACCCGTTGGAAATTGAAAGGCCGTTTTACATTCCGGTATGGGAATCATTTTCTCAGAAATAACACAGAAACAGCGGTAACAAACAACAGATCTAAACCTATACTTGAAATGTATATGACAGATTATTTTTTATTTGCTTGATTGAATGTACCCATTGTCCTGGTAACAACTGCAAAAGTTTTATTTCGATTTCGGTTTCTTCCCCTAATATTAGCCATTAAAACAGGCAGACTTTTAATTCCGGCGGGGTAAAAAACCGCGCGAGCACAAATGATTGTGACGTCCTCTCGGGACCGCTTGTTTCTACCTCTTAGTCATTCCTTTGAGATATTTTTATGTGAAGGTTTAATACGGTCGGTAGATGCGTTGCATCCGGCTGCAACAACACGAAAGACGAAGAAAATGATTTTTCTATCCATGAAATACCGTTTTATGGTGATTCCAGGTCAAAAGCTATTAAAAGAAGACGAAAGTGGATCTGTTTCATAAACTTAACGAGGAAGAATCTGAGTGCCCATCCTGAAAAAAAAACACTCGGTGACTTGCTCGTGGCGTTTTACGCCAGACGATTTTCACACGCAAGTTTTATTTCAATGATCAAAGTTTACTTGACGTTTTGTATGCTTCTGCGTACATCTTTAGAAGTGACGGTTAATATAAAATTGGAGTTTTAATATGCAGGATCACCAACTTATTAACTATTAACTATTAAGTGACAATAGAGGTGATAAAAAGTAATAAAAACACAGCTTGTTGCTGCTGAACTATTCATTTAAGGTCGGCTTTAAATATTTGATAAGCAGTGTCTTCTTTATTTTGCAGTAAATGAAAGATCGCCCTTTCCCTAATATTTCAAAATGATCCCCCTTTAAACTGTGACAAGATTTTGTAACATGTTTTCGCATTTGCTCGTCGCCTCGTTTGTTACAATGGTCTTTGGATGAACTTAAGATAGTTGATGTCACCAAGTGGTTACCCCAGAGATGTTGTTACTTATAACATGAATGATTTCTTACAAAAGCAGCAAAACAAACCATTCACCTCAACCGTCACAGTTCCCAATATGAAAATTTTCTTACTTTTACATTATTGAGGGCTACAAAGCAAAATCGTTGGTAAACAAATTATTTCGTGTGTAAATAAATTCTACGGGCACATTAACTTTAGGATGATTTTCCAAAGCACTCGTCACATTAAATCTCTCTTTCCTTACAAAGATAGACTTAGCCGAGGCCAAAACGGCTAGGATTGTATATAAACCTACATGTTGAGACTGCAATGATTTTTATATCAGAAATACGAAAAGACCATTGCATGACAGAAAAAGTGAGCATTTTAAAGCAGTAATTAATGGTCATCACACGTCAGCTCTTGCGGACCACGTTACATTATATGTTCACAGTTAAAAGTGGGATCATTTTGAAATTTTAGCGAAAGTGGATCGCGCATTTACTATAAAATAAAGGAGACACTGCTGATCACAGATTTAAAGCCGACCTTAAAGGAATATGTTTTACCTGTTAACTTTTTTTTTAAGTATAAGCTTGACATTTTTCTCCTGAAAATTTGTGCCTTTTTGCCACCCTGTCGTCCATTTTCTTGTCTTCACTATTTTCTTTTTCTTCTGCACCGTCTTCTGTGCAGTCCAGTGCGTTACGGATGCCACAAGTCTTGAACGAACGCCTCACCATCTCCTCGAGAATATCGCGCGAAGCCTGTTTTACCCATCGAAGGAACGAAGACTCTGGCAACGGGATTGAACCTTCTGTTGACACAGATCGCGTAAGCAAGCTTGTCATGTGACACTATAGGAAACTTGAGAGGAAAGCGGAAGTGGATTTCTTCTTGTTTAAAACGACATTTTCCAAGCCAAAAAAAAAAAAAAAAGCTACACCCATTAAAGGGAATTGTTTACTTTGAATTATTTGCTCTGGAAACCACTCCAACAGTCATTGATAGAGCTCAGGATACGCTCCCCGATAAGCTCTTCATTGACGAGATTTGCCCGATCTTTCCTCCTGCGACGGACCATGGACTCGCTTATGCCGTATTCTCTGTGTTAACCATTCCTTCTGAAGATGCATGCATAAGCATACGAAACGTGAAGTAAAAGATAATTTTAAGCATACTTTTTTATCATATGTTTGTGACCGCTTTTTGTGTGTTATTTGGGATAAAACTGAGATGGCCAAAGACGAAATTGAGTATAGAGATAATTTGGACAGTTTCATAACTTAACTCTCTTGAAAGTCAATGCAATTCGATGTAGATGACCCAAGCTACTGCCTTCGTCGATTCCCTTTACTGGCTTATAATCTAACTAATTTGACAAACATCACAAAAGGTTCCTCTTAGCCTTAATTAAACTCAATCGGTTATTTTGGTCAGTAGGGTATGAGGCATAAATAATCTAAGCTGCTAGGTAAAATTTGTAATATGGACTGCTTGTTGGAAATTTTTGGGTAATATTCTACAAAGAGGTGAAATCTGCCGAAAGAGGAAACATTGCTGTATCAAAATTATGGTTGATATGTTAGTCGTTCTTTTTCTTCTCTCATTTATAGAGCGTATTGTCCTTAATATGTAACGCTTTTCCATTGTAGCTCTTTCACCTTCAACACAATGGAACATACTTGGTTTCGACACCAGTGCGACGAGTTTGGTTGTTGAATGGAACAACTTGCCGGGAGACTTACAACCTGAGTTCTTTATTTTGTCCATGATACAAACAAGGCCTACAGATTATTACCGGTCATACAGCGCCAACATGACCTGGAGAGTTCACATATTGAATTCGTCACTCACGGCGATGAACGTGTCCGACATCCCAGGTTTTAGTAAGCACACGATTCGTGTTTATGCGGTAAATGTCAGCGGTGACTTGTATAAAAGCGAGCAAGTAGAAGTCGAAACTGGTGAAATAGGTTAGTAATTTTGAATGTTTTTTTTTTCTGCTTTTGTTTTTTGTTTGTTTGTTTGTTTTTTTGTTAATCTACACCCTAAAAATCCGTTTTACTTGACCCCCATCTCTCCCCCACCCCCCGCCCCAGCGAACAGAGAGGCAACGAGTTGGAATTGCAATCTTCCTTTAATCCTTTTCTGAAAACCTGAACTCTATTTTGTCATCTGGGATGGAGGAGGGGAGGACAGTGAGTGGAATGCTGGAGGCTGGAGGTAAAACTTAAAATTGATATAGAAAAAAAGGATGATAAGAAAACAAAGGTTTACGCGAGAAGGGGCATCAATCTGTTCCTGACTCACTATCAGATCAAGCTATGTAGCCTTGTTATGACGGCGAGATTCCAGAAGCTATTCTTATAATTTGGAGCTTTTACCTTTCTATTATCACTAAAACCATGAAAATAGAATACAAAAATCAAGTAACTTTGAAATATTCAAAATCTTTTCTATTGTATTTACTTCATTGCATGAATCAATGTTGATTCTTTAAATGAAAGCACACTAAGCTGCATTCTTGGTTTATGGTTTGAGGGCTGGTTGCATTGTGCAGACGGTGTATGGCGAATTAGTAAAACCTTGTCGCATTCCCTTTAATCGGCATAATTACGTGTAATGTGATGATCCCAGAAATGATATCAGTGGTTTTCAAACGTGGAATGATTTCGTACAGGTCCCTATTTCATTATGCCTGTAGAATAAATTAATTGTGCATTCGCGCTATTGTTTTGTAGAACAATACGTATACCCAAGGGAACCGAATATATACATGGCTAATCTGTACTTACGGGAAGAATAAAAATGGATCTCAATTGTCTCTCCTTTTCTATCCTCCCTCTCTATAATCTTTGCCCACACCGCCCTCACCATTGTCTCCTTTCGTCTTAGCTTCTCTCGCTACGTCTTGTCGTTTTTTCCAGACCCTGCTCGACTTTTTCTGCCATTTTATATATGTCACTCGCAGCTTGCATTAAACGCTGACTCTCTGTACACCTCTGGATTACTTCTCCCTGATCTTGACCACTGAGCTAACGTGTCAAGTTGCTAATTCACACCTTAGAAATGATATTCATTTTGAATTCTGGCTGACTATTTACATAACAATGATAAGTAATTATATACACGTGCACTGCCAAGCACATACAATCGAACCTACAAGTTACAACTAGTAGGTTACCGTTCAGAGATCCCTGTTTCGCTACTCTTGAAACAAAGAGCCCCACTCAAATTAATAACGACCAAAGACACTGCTTAGGGTTAAGGTTAAATAGTCCCTGTGACAGTTTTAGGTTTATCCAGTATTGCTGTGATCTGTGACCTGCTTTTCCTTCATGCCTCCTACTGCACACTTATAGAAGATTGTATCACGCTTCTAATCTGATTGGTGCATCCTTCATGAGAACCTTTCATGCACGAGTTCATTGCAATAAAAATCGTTTCACGTTTCCCCTTGAGTCTTGTGTCTTCGTAAAAATTTAAATGGCTAACGAAGTAATAGAGTCAGCATTTTTTAGCCAGATTTGAACATTTGGAAATTGTTTCTGCTTCAGTATAGCCGATCCTGAGCGGAGCATAGAGTGGCGCAATAAAAACAATTTACTTTCGTTGTCCATGAAATGTCCACAACTTGTGTGCAAACGCGGTCAGTTGGCAAAGACAAAGTGCAACGGGAGATGGATTTGTTTCGCGCTGCTTAAGAAAAAACTACAGTGGATAACCTTCAATCCGCCAGAACTCATGATTTTCTGGCAGTAAGCTTTCCTTCAAAAAATATTAGCCGTAGCAACCTGTGGCCGGAAAGTTTACGATTGCCTATAAGACGAGCAGGGATAACGTCATCTCACAGTTAACGATCGCCTAAACTTCGTCGACCCAGACAAACAAGCCCTTACTGAGCAGTGCATTGAAAAGACATGATAGGGAGTGAAACGAAGTATGCCTCTTACAGGAACATCCATGGGTCTCTACCAAAGTTATACACTTAGAAGCATCATTGAGAGTATTGCCGATCTCTACAAAGAGCGACAAAACGCAAAAGCCAACTAAATGCACAGTTCGTGATCCTGAAATGGCCGTGCCTTATACAGCAAAGGAATAAAACATACACTTTGCAGAGTCTCGGCGAATTCGCAAACAGAAAAAAAGAACTTCACAAAAAATATAGCAGGTAGCAATTAAATTTTTAATAACAGTACTTTTAATCCTATTGCAACGATTGCTTGAAACTCCACTTCTTTCGCTTATTCTAAAGTTAAAAAAAAAATGGCTAAAATTGTAGGGAAAAAATGATCCGTTTTCCGTAATTAAGTCAGACTTACAAATAAACCTCTGAGAAGAAAGAGCAAAGCACCACAGTCCCAACTGACGTCTATTGCTATCACTATTCTTTTCTTGAAACAAAGAAGCCTATGTATAAGGAAGTAGGGTCCTGTACGGAGATCTTGCCTTAATTTAAACGTTTCTTAGGACTTCAAAACATTATGCCAGCTGGCGTCCAGATTAATACACCCATAAAGATGCATTTACCCACTGCATTTTCCTACAGAAAATTAACAGCTTTTCAATTTTGAACGGTTCAACAAATCAAATGTGATCTGGCGTTATCAACAATTATATTCATCTTCACAGTGGTCAAAATGTTGTTGACTCGCGAGGAGCAGAGGAGCAAGTCCAAAGCGAATTTGTGCAGAGCAATGATAACAAAAATGTTTCTCATCTTTCAGCTCCCAGCGCTGCGCCCCCAAATGTGCGCCTTAGGAACGTACGCGACGGAGTTCTGGTACTTTGGGATCCCGTGGAGTCTCGTTTCGCCAACGGTCAGATACAAGGTTACAGGGTGTACTACAGGAGACAATATTACTATTATTATTACTATCACTATTACTACAGCAATACGGAAAAGAATACCACTACCAACGCAAACGTTCTTCAGGTGGCGTTACGGGGTTTAGAGTCGGGGAAGAGGTACGAAATAACGGTAACAGCTTTCAACTCAGCTGGTGAGGGACCTCGATCGCGGAGGGTCACAATCACCTATGGTAAGTGTTAGAGAATACTTTGAGGGAAGACTGACCTAAGTGCAGTTTTATTAATCCGTTTCTCTCTTAAAAGCTCTAATTCGCGCAGATAGTCTATTTAGCTTTTGTTTTTTTTATGATTCTTGAGTTGTAACCTGATCAGGTACCAGTAACAGAAAAGTGCCAAAGGTTAAACGGCATCTACATTTCAATATTCATAACGGCGCCGATCGTTAACAATCGCCACTTAAGATGCAATTAACTGTGGGTATTGATTCCTTAAAACAGCATTTTTGTTAAGTATTAATCTGACAAGAACGCATATTTTTTGAACAAGGCTGCTATATTTCTGGCTCGCGAAAATAATAAAATAATCGGAACTTCATGTCGTTTCCTCTGAGTGTCGTTATTATTTTCTTTATCTTTATCTTTCTTTATCTATTACAATCGCGGGTGGGAAGTAGTAATAAATAACAGATGCGCTTTTACTCAAAAGTAGAAACGTATCTGTTAATTTCCCTTAGCAAAGGCGCTAATTGTGCAGTTAAGTTAGTTGTTAATAGCAATTGGTACACATAACTGACAGCCAGTAACCAGTAAATTGTAGGGGACAACGGGATCAATTCTTGGTTTTCACATGACGTCACGACCGCCATGTTGGTGCCCAAAACAAAGAAAAGGCGGCCATGTTGGTGCCCCGACCAAATCCTCCGGGAATTTAACTCTATTATTATGCAAACGCTTCCTTTTGTTTTCGTTGAAAAACATGGCTGTTGATCACGTGAGTGAAAACCAGCAATAACAATTAGAATGTAAGCCTTTTTAGGCCTTACGGTTCACTTTTTTCCCCGATTGGGGATAAGCAAAAATCGTTTAGGTTATCCATGCTACCGGAATTCAAGCCATTAAAAATTTACAAGGTGGCATGTGGTAAAAAACGGTCAAGCGCCGGCAGCATGAATCGTGCAAAGATTGCCATCACTTCAATTAAACTCAGTGCTTCCACATGCCTTACAAGGTCACGTAAAAGTTAAATAAATTCACAAATTACAGATTTTTGCAGGCAAGCCACACTTTTAAGTTAATTTTCGTGTGGTTTACATCAGTTCCAGGTTGTGGAGGTAATTTTAATCAGTCTTTTGGGACTATCACTATCTTCAAGTCGGATTACAGTTATTTAAGCTGTAACTGGACCATAGGGAATGTTGGTATCAGCAATGCTGTAGTTCTTCTTACCATACATGGAGTCTATCCGCCTTGCAGGTAGGTTTTGGTGTTCTGAGAAAGTTGTGTCTCAAAGATTACTTCTGGATAGTCCTTGTTTCCCTTTTAGGCATTAACACAAATGAAGGCAAGAGACGTTACTTCAGGGTGAAGAAGACCGACAAGTCGGTCGAAATATAGGTGTTCTTTATAAACGTGTCTTGTCTTCATTTGTGTTTTATATATTGTTTCATGAAGAAAACATCACGTATTGGATGCTTGTGAAAGACCAACAGCCATCCAGGGGCTGTCCGTCCTTGGTCCCTTTAGACCTCATTAATTAACTACATTTCGCCGAGGCTTGGACTGTGAATCCATTTGTGATCCTCCTGGGGGGGGCAGAGATGCGCTGTTGGCCCGAGAGACCTTCTTAAGTTGTATGCAAAATGTCCTCTTCTCTCTCGTCCGCCTGTGAATCATCGTTCTGGCTGATCCAGCGTCATTTAGTTGGGGAAAAATAACAGGGGCCCGGGATGACCACGTAATTCCCATTCGCTATCTAGATTGGCCATGTAACCAGCATGGTTGCTCTAATAGTGTAATGGTTATCACACCCAACCGGTAATCAGGGGGATGTGGGTTCAATCCTGCTCAGGGCATAAAAAGTTTTTCTCCCAATGAAATTGCCATCCAGGGGTTGTCCGTCCTTGGTCCCTTCAAACTTCATTAATTCACTAGATTTCGCCGAAGCTTGGACTATGAATCCATTTGTTATCCTCCTGGGAGGCAGAGATGCACTGTTGGCTCGAGAGACCTTCTTAACTTGTATATATATATATATATATATATATATATATATATATTAGTTCAGCTTTTGGCACCCCATTGTAGAAGTTCTAACTGTTTACTTTTGTGCTACTTTTGTAGAGAATTTGTGACGGTTTATTCAAGTAATGGATCTAAGGTCTTCGGTCTGTACGGATGCTACAACGATCTGGAAAGAACCGCACAAATACCTTTTGGGGAAGGGCACTTTGTTGCCTTATGGGCATACTTATACAGCAGCTACAGCCGCCTCACAATTCGCTTCGTTGTCTTAAGGGGAAACCTAGATTTAGGTACGGTATGCTAGCAGAAAAGAAAATTCTTGATTTTCTGAAATTTCCAACTGTGTGCCATCCTGACTCCTGAATCTTTGAAAACGTGAAGGCCATTTCACCTACCGTTACAGAGATCATTTGGGCAGTTTCATAACGTAAATTTCTTGAAAATCAACGGAATTCAATGAAGATGACTCAACCTGCTACCTTCATTGATTTC
>NC_090895.1:9245334-9250334 GCF_036669925.1 Montipora capricornis | reverse complement strand
AGAAACCTGAGCCAAACAGTCAATCTGACTCAATCAAAGCAAAACTATTTAGTACCTAATTATTACCCTTTACGTTCCACATCGTAGTGCTTTTAATTACATGCAACGAGACTTTCACACACATTCTTAGTACTTAAAGAACTCACAAGAATCTGACTTTTAGTTCAATTTGAAAATGGTGAGCGAATCATCGAAACGTCATTTAAAATTATTATCACTAATTTTTACTCTCAATTGTTTGTCCAAAACCTCCGTTATTAGAACTAATATTATGCTATGTTCTTTTTCTGCGTGACAGCTGAATTCAGTTAAGTGTGAGCGGTTCAAGCACTCACACAATAAATGTTTTTCCTCTCCGATAAACCAGACACATTATCAAGATTAACATGCCATTTCAAAGCTGAAACATAGTGCATTTATTTCTACTTTGAATTCGAAAGGCGATAAGCTGCGAAAATTTTACTCACCGCTTGCGGTTTTATAATTCGTGCAACAAATAAACACAACCAGTGCATTCAGTTCCTCTTATCATAATGCAGCTTTTTCTTCAAAATATTCAAATACACATCTTATAGCGAAGATAGTAAATGTGTTATCAACAAACGATGATGAGGTGGTCAGTGACATTTAAACGACTTGCTAGAAATGAAATACGAAGATAGACCTCGATCCTTGCTAATATTGAAACAGCTTGTGCTTCGATCACACCATACGTCGAATTTCTCGTGAATTCACCAGCGTCTTTAAAAGTTTCTCTTCTGTGTTGGTGTTAGTGCTCTTCCTTTACTTTCTTAAGGAGACTGAATCACTTCTTGTCCGCTTCCGGTTTAATGGCCGAAATGACTCGACATGGTAAAAGATGATCAAAACCCCTTACAAACAACACAGTTAAAAGAACAAAAACAAACACAAAAAAAAACAAAGCCGACAAAAAAACAACAACAACGAAAATATAGTGAATTTGTTTTTTAACGCCACAGGTTATTTGGTTTACTTAAGTGACCACGGATGGCTTCGATTGTGTAAGATATTCACACCCCACACACTGGTTTGAAAAAAAATGGCAAACTTTTTTCAAAGATTTTGGCTTGCTGTCACGCATGCGCCACCGGTGACACTGCTCCTTTAAAGGGAACCTCCACTCCAACAAAAAAGCAACTTTAAACACACAAAGTAATATTTGCAAAAAGAAAGCAGTTACATGACTGATTTGCAAAATCGCATGTTTCATTTATATTTGTTAGAGCAATTGGGCAACTGAAACACATTATAGTTATTTAAGATGTCAGCCAAAGTAATTTGAATGCAAAAGTATGTGATTTTGAAATTCATGCCCATGTGGTTCCTTTTGAGTCATGCAGGTAAGATCAGCAATATTACCAGTAATTTGGTTTTAGTTCGTTGTAGTTCGTTTAGTTCATTGTAAGCACATAAACGTATTGTTATAATAGTACAGCAAAGAGTTTCTTTGATTACCTTTTTTTAAGCTGTGGTAAATACGCCATTTTGCAACAAGTCTGAATAAAAATTCCAGAAAATCATTGACTAGTATCCTGAACAATGTGTAAATTTACTTAAGCTAGAAAAACACTTCGGAGGCTAAATGCACTACAATTTACATTGTTACAACTCCACCAACTCAATGAGTCTCTTACAATAAAGTTGTTTCTTGCACCTGTTGCTCTAACAACCAGCTGCACTTCAACTTTTGTTTTTTTGAATTGAGTATTTCTCTCTGAAGACTTAGAAAATCACACATCATTTGCACATTGTCACTGCTCACTCGCCTCTTTTTTTAGCTTAGAGATTTTGTTCACGAGACACGTCATTTTGACCATTTAGGGCTCGTCAACTGATCTTGCCAATATTTATTCTTGTCCTCTGTAAAAAAATGAGCAACATGTTGACATTTTAAGGCTTCAAAATATCACTATACCACAGAGTAAAATCTGCATTTCAAAAGAAAGTCTATTTTGACAAAACAAAAGAGTTTTCTAAATGAATGCGCGCTACATTTGGGTTTTAAAATGTCAATTTAAATTTATGAATCAATTTCAGACCCGACACATTGTGCATCAGCATTCCCAAATTTCATTAATTAGACGACTTTGACAACTGTGGACAAAAGAAATGTTGCTTCGATTCATGAAGTAAGCTTAAGCTCATGTGAGGATGTAACCATAAGAAAAACAAATCTCCTCGACGATCTATTTGTCATTTTTTTTTTGGAGCAAATACCCTTCTCCGAAGCAACTTCTAGAACTTAAAAATTCAAGTCACTTATCTATTTTGCTTACATCTTTCCCACTTCAAAAGAAACAACAAAAATTTGCACACTACTTACCAGCTCCTTCGTCGCTGTCAGTTTCATTTTGTTCCCTAATTTTTTTTAAGGATCCTTTGTAAATGACGAAAACTCCTTCTTCACTGTGGAATGGTAATTTTTCCATTTGCTTTTGACTTCTTAAACCGTGCTGTTCTCTTGACTCACCGTCTTTGGTTATTTCCTCCCAATTTTTTTTTGTTCGTGATGCTGTTCGTTAACTTGGATAATTTGGAGATTTTTGCCTACCCTCTCCATAATAATTACTGTTATTTCGTTTACTGATATTTTTCTTACTCATCCCCCTCAACTTCTCACATTGCGTTTTTCGCCATTTTTCTCGCTTTTCTTTCACCTATTTTTTTCCCGGGCGCACTGGGACTTTTTTCGCGCCAAATTAAAAAAAAAATGTTAAACTTGTTTTTATTCTCACTAATCCAGGATTAGTATCTGCTTTCAGAAACATTCTAATCCTAACCTAAAGATGGGAAATTTAAACCCCGTTTAACCGCTAATCGGGGGATAGTTTAATCGGCTTTCCAGGAACCGGGGCCAGATTAATAAATAATAAGATGCTAAAAAGAGCAAGGCTGATATAACGGTGAAGGACTTTATTAAAAAACAAAAAAAAAAAACAAAAAAAAAAGGCAATATTTCGAAAGGATCCGGTGCTTCAGTTTTGTTACCCTGGTCTTTGCTTAGAAAGTTATAATAAGATGCATTCACCCATCGTATTTTCCTAAAGAAATATACTTTGTTTTTTTTTAACCAAAGCTTATTAATTTTGAACGGTTTTATAGTGGATGGCAACAGAAACGTTACAAGTTGTTTTACATAGATATTTGCTAATTACTATTTTATGCAGTGCCTTTATGGGGACCTTACGTATACCGCTCGGCTATTAACGCTTCCGAGCTCAGCGTCAGTTACCGTATCGGCATCTCTTCATCTTATGTACGAGGAAGATTACTTGGTTACAGAGTGATTTACGCTCCTATGGGGGAGCCCAATAATAAAAGAACAATGGAGGTCGGCGCAAACTCTACGAGATTAACCTTGAGGAACCTCAAAGGCGGTTTCACTTATGTTGTAGCCGTAGCAGCATTTAATAGGAAAGGAACTGGAAGGTACACGTTTGTCTCGTCAACGGGTAAGTTCAAATTAAAGCCTACTGAAGTCCTCATTATAGCTTTTAAGCAATACAAAACGTTTTCCGTGTTTGCATAGCCTAATATAAACACTCAAGGGGTTGGGAGAACTAGAGACTTCGTCTCGGGTTTAATTTGCGTAACTGTCGAGAATTTTCCCAACTCCTCGAGTGTTTATATCAGGCTATGCAAACGCAGGATAAAAGTTTTCTATTGCTTTTAAAAATATTTCTCAAAGATAATTCAACAAATGAAGGAAAATGCTGCTTTTTTTACTTTTCGATTGAAACAGATTTTCTTGACACATGCTCATATTTCCTACCAACCAATCAAAATGCGCGTCTGGCAATACATAACCAAACAAAATTCGTGAGATGTCACAGCGGCGTTTACATACTCTCATCTAAACACAGCTATTGACCAATGAGTGTGCGCGTACTATCCTAATTATTTCATAAATTAGTTTAGGAGGCGGCATGTTCCAGTGGTTAAGGCGTTGAGTTTGCATGCGCTTGACCCGAGTTCAAATCTCGTTCTAACCTCTGATTTGGATTTGTTTCTGGTTGTCCCGGATTCAACTCTAATACGCTTTGTAAATAGGCAACTGGTTGTCTACTGCCAGTTGGGGTTCTTAAACATGTTTCTGTTACGTTTGAATGTTTCTTTCAGATTATTAAAAGTGGGGTGCCTCTGAACTAGCTTGATTGCTAAGGACACTTCCAATTAAAATAAAGCTTTTAAATTTACAAATTACTCCAAGATGAAATATAACATAAATCTCGCTTGCATGTTTTCGTTTAGTACAGCAGCACAGGGTCTAATAGCGAAAAAAAAATAATAATAATAATAATTTTTTTTAAAATATAAAGAGCTGTTAATGGTTACCGCTCGGCACTGTAGAAGACAGTTAGAAGGTTGAATTATGTGCAAAGGGAATGCAGCTATATATATATATTTTTTTACAAGTTGACATTTTAGCAACCCTTCAGTAATTCCGCATAAGTCAGTAAGTTTCCCGCCCATTTTATTAACGAGTCACGTTTACGAATTAGTAATTGTAGCTGCTCCCTTCGTATAGCTGGCTGTGTATAATTCTGCTGGGCCTATACTATTTTTAATTATTATTTTTTGGCTTCATAGTATGTGGTGGCTCCCTTGTGGAGGATAGCGGTTTTTTCTCAATTCCTTACTACCCAAAGGCTGCATTTTTCGATTACTCGACCCACTGCCACTGGAGTATTAAACTGAGTTCAATGAAGACAGTTACGTGGCTGACAATTACCGACTTTTTTCTTGGTATTAAAAATGTGGACGGTTCATGCAGGTAATTGCACATAATTATACTGAGTTGCACATGTTACAATAACACGAATCTTACCGGAACTGGCGACGTTAGTTTTGTGTATATCTCTGAATTTAGCAGCTCCAAAATTGATCGTGGCCGCTGAGTGAGTTTACTTTATCTGTTTGGCCGAGCAAATTGCCGATGATTAGAACTGCTGCAGTGCTGCACTGTTGGGGAATTCCGC
>NC_090895.1:9197834-9240334 GCF_036669925.1 Montipora capricornis | reverse complement strand
GTCAGCCATTTAATCAATCAATGGCCGTTTTTTATACTAGAGACGCAAAATCCGTCTGTGACAAACGTGGACAAAAGTTTGTTCTGCGTCTGTTTAGTTCCATTAGTATAACACGGGTACAAGACGAATTATGCGTCTAGACGAAATATATATTTTTGTGCGTCTTTCAACACTTACTAAAGCGGATAGTTTGTTTAGACGCATAATGCGCGCGTCTAGTGCCCGTCTTTATACTACATAGTCGAACTAAACAGACGCAGAACAAATGTTTGTCCAAGTTTGAACCAGCGAATTTTGCGTCTCATATAGTTCGTCACTCTTTACAATAGTCGGATAAAATGACAGACGGATAATTTGTCGCGACGGATAATGCATCTCTAATACAAAAACGGCCATTGACCAGTTTCAATAATTTCAAGAGATCTTGTTATTAGAAGGATTGACACTACAACACTTTATCACGTAACAGAAATGTTATGATACCATGTGAAACATGAATTATTTCTGAACAAGATGCACTCATTTTGTGAAATAACAAGTTACCATGGCAACGAAAAAACCTTGCAAAAACACCCTATATTTGGGTTTAGTTGCTTATATCTGAAAAACGAACACGGTGACCCCAATTTTTTAATACACTAAAGTGACAGCAGGCCAAGATGAAACTCTCTACAAAGTTTAAAAAAAATTCTGTGGAGCGGATTCTAGTTAGTTACGGTGGCTCTGAATGCGCTTTGGGGAAAGTTTCATTCTGGCATGCTGTATGCATCATTCTGAACACCGCTCTCGGACTTAAAACATGTTATCGGGTATTTCGGATTGATTTTGTCACCTTACGCCGCTCGCGTCGCAATAAATAATTACAAAACAAATTTTAATGAAGTACATTCGATACTGATCTCCGTTGTTGGTAAAAGTACTCGTTTGTCTTGTCTTTGAAAATTTGAAAAAAACAAAAAACAAAACAAAACAAAACCAAAACAAAAAAATAAACACACACACAATACTATTCATTGAATATACTCTTCCTGGCAAATTTGTTCACTGAGGCTCTGCTGCAAACGTTGCCGGTAACAGTCCCACAACAACTTGGGTATCGTTCAATCCGGGAATGTTTTCAGGAATGCTTTTAACTGCTAACCAAGCAAAAACAGCTCATTCAAAAGGTTATATGAAACAATAATTAGAATTCCAAACAAGTCGCAAAATAAAATAAGCAAATATGCAACTACTAATTTTAAAGATATTACAAATGTCGCTCTGCTGACTGCGAAAGGACATCAGCAAACTCAGTTTTAATTAAAAGTTTGTGGTATCTCAATGAATTGATTTGGGCTTTCAGTGATCTCGAACTCAAATTTCCGTAATTAAACTGTGATTAGCGGATCAGGTCTTGACATTTTCTTGAATTGATTGTCGGTCCAACTGCTCAGTCTTCCAGCCCACGTTGAAACGCTTGCGAATTGCACTTATCGACAAAATTTCTCGTCCCTAATAAACTATGATATCGTAGCTGAAATAAGAACCACTAAGTAAGAACAAAGCCCGGCGGGTGCCTACGATAGTGAATGATTTAAAGAAGGAAAAACGCACGTATGGAAAAATGGAGGTTTCATATTATGCGAGACCTCCGTATCTGCGCGGGGTGCATCTCGGTAGAAAGAGTCTTTAAATAAACGGATCACAATTTCAGAGCGACATTAAATAAATTTACACTTCCTTTGTTAGTCTTTTAATGCAAAAGTCCCCTTCCTTTTATAACTTGGTTCTTCTTCTTCTCTCGATAGTCGTAATAGAACAAATCGGACTCCCGTTGCGCGGTCGTCCGATTTTGTTATCACTCGTACAATTACAGACCGAATGGACTCCACTCAGTCGTATTACCATTTGGAATAAGTGGAAAAGGAACGGGCTAAATGAAAAGAAGAGACCTTTTTCTACCATTTATCAAATCGAATTATTTTTTGTTCTACCCAGGCGAAGAGAAACACCTGTGGTCAGGAATGCAATTCAGCGGTAGCGAGTCATCTATTGACCTTTCTTGGACACCACCTCCGAGCAGTCATCTAGGGGTTTCTTCTGTGCAAAATTATGTAATCTTGTACAACAGCAATCCAATAAATTCCTCAACAGCAGCATTTAGTACGCTTTGGTTGGCAGGAGATGAAACCTCTGCAAACATCGTAGGACTACAACCTTTTACTAACTACAGCTTGATTGTAATTGCCATCCTGGATGATAGTAATAGGCGAATAAACACCGGATGGATTCGAGTACAAACGGAAGAAGGAGGTAAGATAAGCAAACATCATTCTTGTTTCGACCAAAGGACAAAAATACAAACATTAGCTCCCGTTTTGAGTAGAACGTATTCCGTAGTGCGCTCAACTCAATCGATTGCGGAGCAATAACTATGACTTCACAGAAGTTTAGGCTTCACGAGTAACTACCGTTTTAATGCTCAGAACTGTTTCGTATGGTACAAGTACCACACTCATCAGGCAATTGTAACGACTGAACTGTTGAAATTGGAAAGCTGGCAGTTAAATACGGAAATTTCAATGTTTGCTAGAAAGAACTGTGAAGCCTTAACAGAAGAAACGAATTAGCAAGTTCATGCCCCCACAGAAACCGATATGTACTCCGGAACTTAAGAGTAACGTAAATTTAAAATACGGAAATCTAATCCCCTTATACCATGTTTTGTCACCTAGCAGCTCCTTAAATGTAACGCATCTACTATAGCAACCATTGAAATTTCCGTATTTAACTTCCAGCTTTCCAATTTCAACAGTTAAGTCGTGAAAATTGCCTGATGAGTGTGGTTCTTGTACCATACGAAACAGTAATTAAAACGATGGTAATCGATTTAGTCATTTAATTAGCTGGAAAATGAAGACATGGAGTCTTCGAAACGTCGCGCAATTCTATTTCTATTCTTAAATGTTGTCTCTTGTATCATTAAAAAAAAATGCTTTTTTTCCTGAATCCATAACCAAGAATTGAACCCAGTTACGATAAGATCGGTTTTCGATTTTAATAGATTTTCATATATGATACGTAAGTCAGTCAGTCATGATCAGTTAAGTCTCACATGCACATGATTTCGTTTTAGTGCCCACGAGGAACCCTTACATCTGGTATGCTCGAGCGATCAGTTACAATACAATTTGGATCAAATGGGAAAGGCTTTTGCAGCGCTATACCCGGGGTATATTACGAGGATACAAAATATATGTCTCACTTGGCTATCACTACCACTACTATTACTACAATCGACGTTGCTTTAGCGTTATTAGAAGTATAACTGTTGCCGCTGACAAGGACGAAATGAGGATATCTGGACTTCGATCTGAAACTTATTACTCTGTATGGGTTAAGGCAGTTACATCTAAAGGGGAAGGAGGCTATGAGAATCTAAGATCAGTAAAAACGAGTAAGTCATGATGATACTAAATGTAGACAATATTCAAAGTCTCTATATGGAACTACAAAAATTTTCTTAAATCTTAGTGCATACCATAAAGGAAAAATTGAGCTTGTTTTTTATACGTGCTTTGATTAAAAGTCTGTGAACTGATATTTAGTTTTTGGTTATCCCATTCTTATGGTAGAGTTAATGTACGAACTACGTACACAATCTTTAAATACAATTTGAACTAAGCTGTTGTCTACGCATATAAACCATCCATAGTAAGTATATTCTGTGTTTGTTGGCAAGCTGTCAGTCATGGTATGTAAACACGATATATACCTCATTATGAAGCAAGAGTGAAAAAATCTAAAAACTACTTGTTACCGGCATCCAGAAACTCTAAATTTACATTTCTTTTTAATTGGGGATTTGATTTTTGATATGCCCTCAAGTGTATGTAAGTGATCGTCGATGCTTATTTCCCTTTCGTAAACGGTCGTTGCCATTTGAAACGGTCGATGCCATTTTTCAGAACGGTCGTTGCCATTTGAAACGGTCCATGCCATTTTTTAGCTCTGAATTACACTCATTAAGTCTAAGAACTTAAAAGGTTGCGGACACTGGGAGTCGTTTCTCGCTGGTCATATGAGTTAGGGTTCGGATTAGGGTTCTGTTTAGGGCGAGTGCTAAGAACCCGACTTCGAGTCTTGAAATTTTCGGACTCTTTTTTTCCTCCAGTTTTTCTTTTATAATTTTTTTTTTTTCCTTTTTTGTCTTAATTTTTTAAATATTTTTTCTTAGTTTGTTTTTTTTTAATTTTCTTTGAAGTGAAGTGTGTAGGCGACCGGTATAAATGGTTCTGAGAAAGTTCTGAGAAATGGCAACGACCGTTTACGAAAGGGAAATTTGCATCGTCGATTTGTATTTTAAATTTGTTCTAATAATCAGATTCAATTACGTTTGACAAGTGACGGAAAGTTAATTAATTAATTAATTAAGTAAGTAACATTGAGCCCTTTCCTGTACACTGGCAATGCAATAGCTGATGCAGTCACTCATACTGAACAAAAAATAAATAAACTTCGGTCAAAGAAGCTGCAATCAGGCACAGAACTAGTTGAGACGCTCCCCGGAAAACGTTTTCCTTAGGCGCAAAAGTTTGCCAAACTCCTATTCTCGTATTTCGTCTCTGTCCCCCTTTTCAATGTTGTAATCACGGGACAGTTTCCACGGAACGTGTTTCAACATTTAAAAGGGGTAGGGGGGAGGGAGCGGGGAAAAAAAAAACATACTTTTTTTTTCGTCAAATATATCAAAACTTTTCTCCCCGATTATCGCTTTCTAAACAGCACCGACAGTTCACCTCACAACTTTTTCTTTTTTCCCATACAACAGGCGCTGTTATATATCTATGTATATTTTTTTCAGATGGTTTACATTGGGACGAAATAAGTTAGACCTTCCTCAATGCTATCCTTCTGTGTCTCGCTAGATTCTAAAGTTAGGTTTCACTTACTTGCTTTTCGTCAACTGTTACTTTGAATGTTTAGAAAACAAACTGACTTAGATTAGAGTCGTCATTTTCTTTTCGCTGTCAAGTGCATTGAGAACTAATTTGTATCCTTTCTTCTTAGGATGCGGAGCAGCCATACACAAAGGTTCAGGTATCATTCAAAGTCTCGGATTTCCTTACAACATCCAGTATTCGGACTGCACTTGGGAGCTTCACCCTGTAGGTGGAAACAAAAGCGTTCTTCTTACCTTTGAACGCTTCAGCCTCCCGCTTTCTTTCAGATGCGAGTACGTAATGTATTTGTTTGTTATGGCTTCCGTAAATCGTATTCCACACACAAAGTATGGAGGAGACAAACCGATCATTAGAGAACCATACGGCGAACTAAGGGCTGGTCGAAATTAAACCAATAAATCACTTAAAAAGAACCCACAGGCTCGTCAGTTAGACACATCAGTCATGACTAACCAAAATTAAACCAACTTGAAAACATAACAAAAACCAAAGCAATTAAGCGTTATAGATCGTCATTTGTTACCTCCATGGTCATCACTGTACAGGAGGTAGAGCTATTTGACTACCTTTGTTTAAAATAATTATGTAGTTGAAGGATTTAGTGAAATACTAACAGTCTTTCCTTAATTACACCACTTGTCAATAATATGACAAAGTAATTGCATGCTATCAAATTTAGCATACTTTCGATGGTGACTGTTTTTTGTTTCTTTTCTTAGAAACTTTTACGTGTCTGTCAGAGATCAGGCTGATGCCGGACTGAACCTTCTTTGCGGAGAGAAAAGTACATTTACCATATTAGCAGACAAATTACGCATCGATTACAGATCAACTCGCTATACGAGTTCCTGGCAAGGATTCCAAGCTCGCTATGTCATTCTCAATGATTCTCTTACAAATGGTAAGGATTTTAGGAAAAAGGCACAATACTCTTAAGCTTGACATAACGCATGTTTCGGCATTTCCTACTCTCACCGTGAGTTGTGTAATAGGGCAGCTCCGTTTGTTATTTTTACGGATGCGTATTTTTAAAAAGTGGTTTAATCGATACTTCCTTTGTTCAGGAATGAAATTGTCAACTGGAATTAAATAATAATTATCTGTACTCCTTTGGAAAAAGTTGATTTGTTTGTTTGTTTTGCTCTAAAATGCGAGCGAACATGTACTTTTAATCCGTTTGCCCAACTGGTTTTCTGATAAACAGTAATCGCAATGAGTTCTCGTAAAATTAGGGCGAAATTTCACTAGCTTGTGATTTCAGATGTTTGTTTAAAGCACCTAGAGGTAATTTAGTGTTGGATCGGATCGTTTTTGAAGTTCGTCCTTTCTTGGTTGGATTGCCGAATTTTGTCGATGCTTGTTCCAAGCCAAGAGGGCGTGTTTCACTGAAATAAATCAAAATGTGAATGATCTCATTTTCAGAGATAAAGTGGAATAAAGTGGTTTCTAATCTTAGCGTGATTCCTATTCACTGGCTATTGACAGTTCCATTCGCTCGCTGAGGGTGTGCTTGTTTTCTTTTATAACCCATGTGGTTCAAGAAAAATTCCTTGCCAAACTGGTGAATTCCAAAGTAAATTTCACTCGAAAAACCGATATCGCACTCATCGCTTCGTGATTCATGCGATATCGGTTGTTAGCGTAAAATTTACCTTGGAATTCACTAGTTAGGCAATGAATTTTTCTATAGAGGAAAGCAAAGAAAATGATTTAAATAAGGAGCAACCGGAAACATCAAAACGTGGACCATTCGAAACCTTTAATTTTTATTAACCCTACAGGCAGTACGAATAAATAGCCAGGGAACTCGGCTTTTACGCTTGGCTAAATCAATATATTAAGGTACAGTAGTTGAAACTAATTATTATTACTTTCTTGGACCTATTTACTCAATTGCTATACGTATTTCACAACTAAAGATGGGCAGTAGTAACCGCCGAAACATGTCTTTTTGAATTGTACATCTCACCTCAATACACTTTGATCGAGTACTGCAATTCCATTTACCTTCTTTCTCCCTTTCAGTCAAAAGTATTCCAAAAAAACAAAAAAAAGGTGTTGAGTAGGCACATAATCCGGATAGTCAGGATAAACACTTCCCGTCCGACGTATTTGATGTTCTTATCTTTTAGCTTTTCTGTCAAATCTTGTCACTCCGTAGAGACATTTCTAAGACCAACATTATCGATGAATCTTTGGATCAACTTGTGATTATATTTGTTTCCTCTATTTAGCCCCGCAAGTCCAGGACTGGAACGCCAATATCACTATCATTAACTCGTCAATCATAGACGTCACGTGGGCCACCTACGTTCCCGACAGTGCTTACTCTGTACACATGTATGCTGTGATATGTGTACCGATCTCTTATGAAGCTGCTCCAATTATACTGGCGGCAAACAATACTCAGAGAAATTTACAAGTACGAAGGCTAAGAGGATTTGCTGAATACAGTGTTCAGGTCTTGGCTTTGACAATGCAGACTGTTGGCGGAAAGTTGATGAGACTGAAAGGAAGTCAGAAACGCACCATCATAACCGAAGAAGGAGGTAAATATGGTTGAAATTAAAATGTATTGCATGTGTTGCTTGTTTAAATAAGTTACACTGAAAATTTATCTAATATGTTATTTTGCATTTGCCTTTCTGGCTGTAAATAATTTGGATATTTAAAGGCGACGAAATGCCCTAAAATTGCATTGCAGGGAGCAGTGCGTGTTCCTAGTAGGCCTGTCTGTTTTTTTTCGGCCCTGCCCACGCTAATGCGTACGTCCCTCATACGGGGATTTTCCCGTGCGGACCATATGATAAACTGAATTATTCAATTCGTTAAGGGCTTTCAATTTACTAAAGCATCATGCAGCTCATCAGAAAAAAGTCCAGAATAAAATACTATTGGAGGAACAAGTAGCTCAAAGCAGTTGGAACATACTATCCACATATCCTTTCTTTGGATAAAGCGTTTGCTATTTTTACGGATGCGTGTTTTTAAGTAGATGAGATTCTTCTAATGGTAGAAACTTCTTCATCACATGTTAATTAAATAAGTAGGGGCTTAACATTTCCTTTATTCCTTCCTTCTTTTGTTCACAAATGAAACTCGTATTTTTCTCTCGACTGGATGTAAATAAGTAGTTAAATTTGTTTGTTTGTTTGTTTGTTTTTTTTGCTTAGCTTACGAGGTAGTTTTATATTCTGCTCGGCTGACGGCTCTTCCACGCGCCTTAGCAGTAAATTAAGAAATAATTACATTTGTATTTTCAATTTTCAAATTGCCCGAGTAACGAAAATTTGAAAACTTTGAAAATACGTGTGAAATTAATCTCAAATTTTACTTGCTCCCATGTGCATACTAGCAAGCCATTTAAAGCTAAGGAAATTACAGGGTAGATAAATCGTAAAATCTTTCTCAGCAACGAATCATTAGTGGAAAGGTTTTACAAAAATATGGTACCACCACACTACCTTTGTTGTTGCTGTTGTTTTCGCTTCAGTTCCAAGCAGATCACCTGGTAATGTAAGTACCCTGAGTGCGCACGAAAACGCCATAACAGTATCTTGGTCCTACATACAAAATGGTACTGTCAACGGAGTTTTAAAAGGATACAAAGTTTTTTATCGCAGTGTCTATGACGACGGAAATTATTCAACGATTACAATTGGACCGTTGAGCCTGCAAGCCATAATCAGTGACAGCCTGAGTTATCTTGATATCTACGAAATCAGAGTCGCTGGGTTTACACGTGCTGGCGTCGGGGAGATGAGCGAGGCTGAGTTCATCCGACCAGGTACCTAATGTACCTAGGATTATAACAAGGGTACCCAACGAGAAAATAAAGCAAAAAGCCTTTGAGGGTCATTCTAGGTTCCTTGTAATGTATAGAGACTGTCTTAAGAGATGTTCTATCAATCCTAGAAGAATTTGATCTGTTCGGATATCTTTGCTGAAACTTAACGTGTCCGAAATTTTAGAGAATGATACCTTCATCTCAGAAACTGCTTGCTGAACGTTACCTTTTAAGAACTTCCCGGCAAACTATTTGCTCACCCGAAACTCTTATGTGCCAAAAGTTGAAAAAATTTCCTTCCGAAAACTTAAGGGAGTACTTTCCCCTGGTTGCGAATCTGTTAGGTGATGTTTCAGTAGCGAAATCTGTAGCTGCTTGGCAATGTAGAACCGAAATTTTTAGAACAGTTTGACTCTCCTGAGCACATATCACCGAAGATTATCGTTGGGTGCCCCTGTTATAACGTGACGCACCATCATGCACCTCTTTGTCGCAGAAGGAAAACTCATTCAGATAATTAAAAAAAAAAAAAAAAAACAACCAAATCATATATTCACGCTAAGACAAGGTTAACTGCTTTTATGACTCTCGAAACATTCTGTTATAGGATAGAGTAGGAAGAACTTTGCGAAATAAAAAAAATGAAGAGGGGTGATAAAAGTGTTAGCAGACAATCTGTACTCAAGGGTCAAACAGATTTGGATAACAAGAAACCATCACCCAATACATTAGGCTCCCCTAGACGTGTCAAATATTTTTTCATAAGACTTTCAATAGCTAATTACTTGCTAATACCTTACTTCTTATTAGTTCCCCATTGCACAGCAAAAACATTTATTTACATAACAACAATTGCGGGTGTACATTACCTTCAGTTCGAGATTCCTGTTCCTGAGAGCTGAAGAACTCATTTTAAAATGTTATTATTATTATTATTATTATTATTGTTGTTGTTGTTGTTGTTATTATTATTATTATTATTATTATTTTCATTCCTTGTAGACTCAGGCAGGATGTTCAGCCTGGTGTTTATAGTCCTTGGGAGCAGGTTACAACAAGTCACCACAGGTCCCAGGTCTCTCTTGTCCTTCTTCTTAAGGCCGATTTACACGGTAAGACTTTTGTCGCATACGACAACGGCTTACGACAGGTCCACGACATGATTTACGATTGTTGAGTAGGTCAGAAAAAATGTCGTTGCATTTTAAAACATGTTTTAAAACGCTGCGACAATCGTAAGTCATATCGTAGGCCTGTTGTGAGCTTGTCGCATGCCACAAAAATCGTACCGTGTAAATCGGCCCTTACAGGGATAGTACTTTCCTTATTATCTTTGCTGTCCCTAACAATGCTGTTTTTTAGAGAACTTCCAACCTCACCTTCACACCGATTCGCCTCATGTACTCCTTAAGTTGACTGACACAGCTCCAAGGGCCCCAATGACAACAGGCATTACCATGACTTTTCGCATTTGCCAGACCTTTTCAATTTCATCTTTCAGTAGTTGGCATTTCTCTACCTTCTCAAGTTCCTTATCCTTCACCTTATCATCACCTGGGATAGCAACATCAATTATGACAACCTCTCTCTCCTTCTTATCAACAAAGACAATGTCTGGTCTTCTTGCCTCGATTTTCCGATCACACTGGACTGTGAAATCCCACAGTATCTTGAAGTTTTCACTTTCCACCTCCGGCTTCTGTTCATACCAGCTGTTAGCTCTTTCCAATCCACATTTCCCACAAAGTTGCCAATGGATATACCGTGCCACGTTATCGTGCCTTTCTTTATATTCTGTCTGCGCCAGCCTACTGCACTCACTCACCACATGGGCCACCGTTTCTCCCTTACTTCCGCTCATTCTGCTGTGTGATCGATGTGAAATCTTGTATAATTTGTTCTCAAAGCTTGCTCCTGGGCGCTACATATAAGGGCCTCAGTACATCCTTTCAAATCTCCCTTTGCAATCCACTGCCAAGTTCTATCCCATGTATCCTTTTCTGCTTCCATTCATTCTCAGTCTCCTTTACTTCATTCACTTTGTTCTCCTTTGGGTCCACAGCCTCCGAGATCTTGACTACATTGCTATCTCCAAATTTCTTGAGTAAGGCTTCTTCACTATTTTTCACATACCAACTCAAATTGTTCTCTTCTCTCCTCACGCAGCGCTCTCAAAACTGATCAGGCCTCTTCCTCCCTTCTCTCTGGGTATACGTATATTCTAGTAACATCACTTCTAGGGTGTAGCTCCTTATTCATTGTCATGATTTTTCTAGACTTCCTGTCTATTTCCTGAAGTTCCTCCTTATTCCATTTAGTCTTTCTTGCTTCATACCTCATGAGTGACACAGCCCAAGTGTTTGCTGCTTTGATCTTGTTCTTACCATTGGGCAGAGATTTCATGACAAGGTTGAACCGCCATAAGTACTCTGTTCGGAATATGCCTTTTATTTCCCTTTCCTTAAACTTGTCCAACTCTAGAATGCCCAGGTACTTATAACCTTCGTCATCAACGTCCTTATCGTCAGTCCATTTATCAAGTAAATACCCTCACTTACACAACTTTCCCCGCTTCAGCACTGCAACACCACATTTCTTAATCCCAAATTCCATTCCTATGTCTTGGCTTAAACATTGTACCGTCGATACAAGACTTTTAGTCCTTGCTTTATCCTTGCCGTAGACCTTCAAGTCATCCATAAAGAACAAATGATTTATTTTGACGTCTCCAAAGGTATATCCAGCTTTGACATCCTGCAGGATCTTGGTCAAGGGTACCATGCAAACAGCGAAGATAAGGGGAGACAGACTGTCTCCTTGAAAGATACCCCGCCTAATATCAACTGAGCCAAGTGACTCTCCTTCGGTCTTCCAGATTACCATGGACTTCTACAGGAAACTTATTCTATTTCCCGCTACCTGCGCCATTTTTAAGCTTTCAATAATCCAAGAGTGAAGCACCAAATCGTATGCTTTCTTATAGTCTACCCACGCCATAGCCAAGTTCTTGCGCTTTCTTTTGCAATCTGCAAGGACCATCTTATCAATCAACAACTGATCTTTTGTGCCTTCACTGTTTCTCCTACACCCCTTCTGTTCTACAGGCAAAGAATCGTTTTCTACAAAGAATTCATACGTACTATCAGCTCTGATCCCTGTCATCAATTTCCAAGCAAGTGGTAAACAGGATATGGGTCGATAGTCATCAACAGCACTACCTCTTTCTTGGTCTTTCTGAAACAGAACAGTCCTTCCAGTTGTCATCCATACAGGTATGGCGACCCTATTTGTTGATCAAATCATTCATGTGGTCTGCCATTGGTTCATGTAGTGCTGTCAATTTCTTGATCCAGTAGCCTTGGACGCCATCAAGGCCAGGTGGCTTTCAATTGGGGATCCTCTTTGACCTTGACCAGTTCAGCTGTCATTACAATGTCCTCCTGTCTAGCTTCTACTCTCTTTTTTCTATCAACTCTTTTAACCATTCTGCATTTTCATGGTGTAAAACATCCTTACCCCAAATGTCTGTCCAAAACTGTTGGCTTTCCTCAGCATCAGGTCTAACTTCACTGAAGTTGCTAGATGTTCCATTCATTTGTTGATGCACTCTCTTTTGGTCTTGCTGGAACAATCTGTTTACTTGATATCGATGAATCCTTTGTTCATACCTTTTCAACTTTGCAGATTTAGCCTGCAGTCTTTTCTTAAGTTCTACAATTACAACCTTTTCTCCTTTCTGTGTGATGTTATACTTTCTCTCCAACTTGGTATATAATTTCCTTTCTTTTACGTTTCCCTTGTTTAGATCTTTCGAGGATGTTGACATGCCTCCGTAACTCCGCAATAGAGTCTTTGATTCTCCTTTTCTACTGAGGCTCTTTGCTTCCTTTTCCCTCGCGACCACCCGTTTTGATCCCAACTTGTCTTGCTATGTAGTTTGCAGTAGCATTAATCGCTTTATTGGTGTCAGTGATATTGCTAGTTTGTATCTCTGACACTACTCTATTCACCTTCTTCGTCCATTCTGTCAGCACATTCCTGTCAACTCTCTTAAAACCACACCTGTCCGCCTCTCAGAATCTCCAATATGTCCTGTATCATTTGCTTCTCCTCATCATTCCTCTTATCATTATCTATAATCTGCACATGGGCAACTCCATTTAGTTAATCGACATTTTCAGGTTCTGTATTTGTACACCGGGCGTCCTGTCCATCTAATTCTTCATCTACTGTAGTCATTCTTCTCCTGATTTCATTTAACTCGACAGAAGTAAACCACTTATCCTCACCTTATTATTATTATTATTATTATTATTATTATTATTATTATTATTATTATTATTATTGTTATTATCATTATTATTATTAGCATTGCCCTTAGCTTTGGCACTGGTGTCAGTGTCAATGTCAGTATTAGTGTCAGTGTTAGGATTCACCTCATTGTATTTATGAGATAAAGACAATTGCCACAATTGCCCATAGCGTCACCATTTATGAACTGTGGTAATTACTTTTTTTCTAATAACCCTTGTAGGCTGTAAAGGCGTCCTTCACAAGAAGATGGGAGCAATAAAAAGCCCAGGTTTTCCAGAAAACTATCCAAGTAACCTGCATTGCTTCTGGACTATGAAACCTAAGTTATCTCAGTACCGACTAGCAGTAGCCTTCGATACTTTCCATACAGAAGATATACAAGGGAGAGACAAGTGCACGTAAGTTTGCTCAAAATACCCCATTTAATATGACAACAAAATACGCTATTATGTACCTTTTCACGCTTGGTAGAGTATTTTACGGCTTTAGCAGCTGACTTTTTCCAGCCGGCTTTAAAAAAAGTAACGCCATCTTGCTCAAAATACAAGAAACTAATTTTTCTTGCTTTAGTTTTGTTTTTTCTTTTATTATTTTTTTTCCAACTCGGAAAATGGCTATGCCATGTCTCAGTTGTAGGTCACTCTCTCGCTCCTTTGCTCCTTCGATCTTTCGACTCAGTGCATCACGCTAGGCATATATTCTGAATATGTAAAGCTCCGTACAATTGTTGGGTGCTACATTTTGCACCCGCTTGCATACCATGTTGCATTTTTTGTTTGCAGTTGTTGCGAAAAGCTTGAAACCGATCAAACGTTTGAGCCAACAACTCCCAACATTGCTTTTACACGATCCCCGAAGCATAGCACATAGCGCGATCCCCGAAGCATAGCGCAAGAATGTTGGATCCGTTTGCATAGCTCTTCGTACATTGTTGGGGCCACGCACGCGCATTAAGAACGGTCTCCTTGGAGAGAACAACGCATTAACTACGCGTCACAGCTCTTTTTTTTTTCATAATAGCGTAAAATGTAACACAGGTGTCATGCTTACATTTATGTTTTGGAGCTTTCAGTAACGTTTCCTAACAGATGAATCAAAACCATATACCCCCGACTGGCTTTCCACGTTTATTGGCTCATGGCCACTTTGATTTTGTTTTGCTTTGCTTGGTTTTTGCAGGGATTTAAGGAATGATTATATTCAGTTTAGAAATCTGAATAACAAGAATTATTCCAGCCCAATTTGCGGACATAGGAATCAGTTTGCTTTTGTTGCTGAAGCTAATGAAAGATACCCTGCTGCAATCCTTTTTCAATCCAATAACGGATTGGAAGAGGAAGGATTTAACGCCAGCTACTTTGTTGTAGATCCATCTCCAAATATTAGTAAGTAACTATCTCCAGAAAAGCGCATAAAAATTAACCTTTTTCCGGATACAACGGTGGAGGAGGAAACTATCAATTGCGCTTCAGGAATTGGAATCTCAATCTAAATTCTATAAAAAAAAAACACTGCTGATTTGATTAAAAGAGCGATATTTTAATTGCGCAAAAGTGATGTACTAGATTTCCCAACCTTGAAAAAGTATTCACTAGAGAAAGTCATCGTGTTTTAGTGAGGATGATCACAGCAGACGTTAAGAAGGACTTGTGTTTCCATTTTTTCTGCTACAATTCTGAATCAACTTCCGAGCGACAGAAAAAAAAATCAGTTTCTTTTGAATAGAAGGTAGGAAAACAGAATGCGCATAGGCAACCAACGGCATATTTCGGTAGATATCTGTTCGGTGGAGGCATAGTTCGCTTAAGGCTTTTGGCGTCGAATAAAAAAATTGCACTTGGATAAGATTCCCAATGGGAAAATCATAGCCCCTGAGGTTTTCTCGGAATGGCCGTATTTGCAGTTTTTGGCACTCAAATACGTCATCTAGCATTTTTGGAAAGAAAATAGTCCCCTAGAAAGTTCGCGGAAAGTTCATTTCAACTAGCGTTTTTTTCGAGCAATTAAAATTTGACCTAAGGAATCCGAATAGATCAAAATCTTCTAGTTAAAGAAATCACTTTAAACAGACTTAAACACGGGGTACTTAAAAATGCCTTTATACAGCTCGTTGGGTGCCCCTGAATGCGGAAGCTGAGAAATGTGCACGTTACAGTGTAAGTGGACTCTTATGAAAAATGTTAATTTTTAATATATCAGGTGTTCAGGTTCTTTATGGAAGCCTCAAAAGCCAAGAGGTTACATTAACGTTACTACCCCCTGCCAATACCAGGATTGTGGAGTTTGTTGTGTTTTATAAGCCTTTAAATGACAATCACGAATGGAAATTCATCAGGACGGTATTAGCACAAGTCACACTGCGTTCACTGCGAGCACTTACTGATTACAAGGTGATGGTAGTTGGTTACACATCAAGCCAAGAAACATTCGGAAGCCAAGACCTTACATTTACAACTTTAAATGGTAGGTAAATGAACTACAATGGTGCAGACACTTAAAAAATACGTAAAATATCCTTTGTTGTAGGGAAAGGAAAGGTTACGTTTTGACGATCGTTGGCCGTGTAGCACTTATATTTCAACAGACTTAACTGAATAGAGTGTAATGTGAAGTGCTATATTTGTACCCCATATGAACCATGTGATGGAAATGGGCCCACACATAAGGGGTACAAAACTAGCACTTCACATTTCACTCTATTCAGTTAAGTCCGTAGACTCACTAAGACTTTTTGTTCATGCAGTAGCTTTCTGCTACGATATTCGATCGTGGAGAAGCCGCTTGTAGACACGCAGAACCCAGGGGTGTTGGAAACAAGAAAAAAACTGATTTACTATAAGCGAGCGGATTCCTAACTTACACCTTACGAGAATCTCCGTAAAGCAGACTTAAAGAACTTTGACTCGCTCAACACGGCCACAGTCTCTTGGATTAACACCAAGCCCAGAGAATGGAATGAACAAGGCCTTTACCACACTTTTCCACAATCTCCATCTATTAATGCATGCATTCAACTAATATCAGTATTGAAATATCTCCTTTAGTTTGCATTTATTTTATTTTATCTCACATTTTAGCGACAACGGCTAAAACTACTAATATGCCAGCCACCACACCGACGCAAGGTTAGATTAAAGCTTAAGGAATAAAGAATTAAATATGGTTTCAGTTTTTGGGATTGTACGGGACCGCAAATGATCCCCAAAGTTTATTTTAATCGATACCAGGACCGCAAATGATCCCGGAACGCAAATGATCCCCATTTTGGACCGCAAATAATCCTGAAAAAAAAGTGAGAAGTGAGTAATGGTATAGAGGGTGGAATAATCACTTTTAAATCATGGCTCACACAGGTTTCTATCTCATTATCGTTTTCTAGAAAGACTGAATTTTGTTTTATACCACACTGTTATAAATTTGCCGCAACTTGGACGCAATTCTAAACTGAGTGTGACCAGGGGCCCATGTGAGAAGATCCTCTTTCGATCTTCCTAGAAAAATCGGGTCTGCCAGCGGCCTCGATTCAGGGACATTTCTTATTGAGCATGCATGTCTTAAAAATTCAAATGTATTTGAGTGTGAGTCACGCGTGACCAGTAATTGCAAAACGACGAAACGCGAAAAAAAAATTAAAAAAATAAACAGTCCGGATATTCGAACAACTCTGGCAAACACTCGCAGTGTTCAAGAAACGGGCCCCTGGTCACAATAAGTTTAGAATTGCGTCCAAGTTGGTTTTTGATGATTGTATCCGATAATTAAATGTGGCAAATTTATAACAGTGTGGTAATAAAGAAAATTCAGTCTTTCTGGAAAACTGTAAGAAGGCAAAATCCTGTGTGAGCCATGATTTAAGGTGATTTTAATTTTAAAAAAGCGCTCTTCACGTTAATTCTCTATCCATACTATTCCACCCTCCGTGCCATTCCTCGATTTTTTTCGGGATCAGTCGCGGTCCAAAATGGAGATCATTTTCGTTCCGGGATAATTTGGGATCATTTGCGTTACAGTTTGGGGTTAATTTGCGGTCCTGGGATCATGTGCCGACTCGTACAGACCCCAATTTTGTCATCGGAATGGACGGACAGAATGAGTGCGTACAAAGTGTGTTATCGTGCACCTCAGCCCGCGAAGCTCGTGACGCTGCGCTGGGATCAGGATTAGCCATCTTGGATTTCGTACTTTCTCAAGACCTCAGGAAATAGTCCAAATTGGATTAAAACAGGACAATATCTTTTCACGTATTTAACATTTTCATAAAATGGCAAATTGATGAAAACATTTAGGTTGAATTCTCGTTTTTATTGGTTTCAATAGAGTTTTGTTTCCACGAACGCACTTCAATCTAAGGGACAACTTAGTTTTAGCATGTTTCTAACAGAATAGATTGAGATCAACTTGTGCCAGGAAGGATTTACACGCAAGCGAGATATCAGAATAAATTCAGTGAACTGTCAAGTATTTGCATGAATTATCCTTCTTGACTTGTTTTGATTATGGTTTGTTGTTCCTCTGTATTACAATCGGTTATTTCGTACCAATTTGATATATCCATGGTTCGCTATGGGTGATATGCCTTTTTCAAGAGATATATTTGAGGATGTTATCTCACGTCAAGAGACTTTTAACTGAATAACGTAATAATTTCAATGGTCAAAACTAAGAGCAAAATACGTTTAAATTTGGTAGAAAAGACTGAAAGCAATTACATTAGCGACTAACGTGTTGTCTATATTAAAACCTAGATCCAATTTCCCTTATGTACCCCTATGGAGATGCCGCAGGGGATTCTTCTATCCCACATATCATTAATGTACGGAGAAGGTGTTTGAAAATAGCTATTCCTGATGGGGGAATGGCATTTTTTGGTAAACGGCACACGAAACTTTACGTAAGTATAATACTAGTACTAGTTATGCAACGGTTGAAGTGTTTTCAGATAGCGCATCACATGACTGACCATTTATTCTCGCCTTAAGGCTCGTATGTATGCAATGTGATTTCCATGGTATATCACAAAATAGCATTAGATAACTGCCTTACACCATGTCATTCAAAAACATAGGCCCATACAATCAATGAATGCACGATGGTAACGCACGCAAATAGAGCATAATACAATCCGACCAAAGTACAACCGCTTTATTGTATTCTAAATGGCTGTGTATAACTTTCAGTTAGGCATGAAATAGTTATCCAAAGACATATCGAACCGAAGCTTGTCAATTTTTTCGTCTTTAAAGACATTTAAGTCCTTGGCTTTTGCTTCAAGAAGCTCGTCTCTTTAACACCTTATACCCTATCATGATTAACTGTGATCGATCTTTAATGTGACATTAGCGTTGACTGAGTACCAGCGATAGATCCGTCAAAACAAAGGGCTACCAGCTATGCATCCATCATACAGTGCATGGCATTCCTTTCAGGCAGAAGGAAAAAAAATCGGAATTATTTCCTGTCAGGAAAGAAAAAAAGGAATTTCAATTCCTGGGACTAAGAATATCTATGTGTGCCAGGTTGAAGTATATACTCGGGACGCATAATCGGTAACTATTTTCAGAACGATTGGATCAAGACTTATCAGTTCCTATTTTCCCAAAACATACTGAGAATTCCTTTGTCTGTAATAATCCCGCAGATCTGCTGCAATGGAGCAATCCAGTTTGAAAGAGAACGTATGAACCGATGGCCATACAAATTTGGACAGAGATATTGGCTCAGATATGATGCAATGTTGGCCCCATATTGGAGCAACGTAGACTGCACGGGTTCTTCTGTTGATGGACCTCCAAAAGTGTTTTATCACGTGTATTCTGACTCCGTGCCAGGCTCAAACGAAACGCTAAGTAAGGCAACGAATGATGTCAATAAGCTTCTCACGAGGCCTCTGGCAACGAAGTTTGAAGCAACTTGGGCACTGGTTGTTACGTGGGAGAAGCTACACCCCCAGCATTATAGCACGTTTTCCGACAGTTTGGTGAGATGTGTATAATATATACTCCGTTGTCGTATTTACATGCAGATGAAAAGAATTCAATTTGTGTCACAACGACGACGCAGTAGTTTATATCAAAGAAGGATCAAAGAAGGTTCAATGCTTGAATTGCCTGTGTGGGCTGCCAGGTCAAAGACGGTCTGACCAATGCAATGCATGTGATAGCAACTAATATTTGCATCGCAGACGTAAACGTTTTGCTTTGACTGCACATCTTACTACTTTTTGTCTATCTTGTTTTTCTTCTTCTAAGAAAAACACGTTTCAGGCGGTAATTATTACTGATGGAGTTTACTCGTTTGCCATGTATAATTATCCCGAGCATGGTATACAGTGGTCTGCCCCAACTGATGTGTGAGTACCACATTTCTTGTTAACTTAAATGCAAGCACTGTATGGTTATTGATTTTTGCAGTCTACGGGAGCATCGATGCGCTGATGAACAGTGCGTGAGTATTTGTTAAACACATGTCGGACATTAAAAGCTGTTACATAAACTGCCAATTTAATTTTGTTCAAAACAAAATTAGTCTCCCAAATTTTTGTAATAAGGAGTAATGCACATCCGTGGTTACCGGCGTATTTTCATTTTGGGGACATGTTTTTGTTTTGTTAGCTCCAACTATAAACACTACACGAACTACAGAGGTCTTCCAGTTATTGGCTGGAATGCAGGAGACAAAGATGGAACCATTTTTAACTACGAAAGGTATCATTTCAACATGTTCTGTTTTTTAGCTTTGCAGCTTTTATGGCCAAAGGTTTTCTGATTTTCTTTCAATTACGCCAAATGTTGTTAGCAGAATAATGCATCACTGCGACAATCATCACTACATTTTCACTCTTTCTTGATGTCACAGGATAATGAATAGTTTCCTTTTTGGGGCTTGTATTCCCAGTGGAATTTAACAAATCGAAAGTGATTCAGCAGTCTGTACTCTTATCGACAACGATATTAGTCATACAGTGGTCAAAGGAAAAATATCTTAAGCGAAAAACTTTAAGGTTAAAATGTCTAAATGAAGGGATGCCCACATACGTTTCATCGCTTTTTAACTGGACAGCAAGCCATATCGCGCACGCTACAAGAAGACAGTTCAGTGGGAGGCGTGGTGGCCTCATGGTTAGTGCGCTCGACTCCGGATCGAGTGGTCCGGGTTCGGGGCCTGGCAGGGGACATTGTGTTGTGTTCTTGGGCAAGACACTTTACTCTCACGGTGCCTCTCTCCACCCAGGTGTATAAATGGGTACCGGCGTAAAGCTGGGGGTAACCCTGCGATGGACTAGCATCCCATCCAGGGGGGAGTATAAATACTCCTAGTCGCTTCATGCTAATGAAACCGGAGATAAGCGCCAGCCTGATGAGCCTTCTGGCTCGTAAGCGGAGACTTTTCTTTTACAAGAAGACAGTTACACTTCAATAAGTTCATTTTAACGCATCTCGTAGTGAAACTGCTGTCTTTCCTTCAAGAAACACTTTCCTCTCATTTCTTGCTCGACTGAATTATATTATAAATACAGGAACCCATGACCCGGAGCCTACAGCTCCCATACAGGCCTATGTAACGGCTTTTTTACAGACCGATCTATTTTTAGACTATCTTTTCCGGAAAAAAACAAAGGCAGTTCCGGTTCGGTGACCCTATGACGTCAGCTTAATTTCTTGTAATTGGTCATCGGGCTCCTGTGGGAGTCTCATTAGCGGGAAATTCAATCTAAAAATAAATCGGTCTGTGAAAACGCCGTGACACGAACACAGTAGAGTTGTAGGCTCCGGGTCATGGGTTCCTGCCTTTGTATGATTATTGCTGAGCGAATAACATTATTCACTGGTTATAACTCTCTCTTAGTTTGATTAGCGTTCGTATTAAAAAATATATATTTTGTTAAAAAACATTATAGTATTTTACAGTGTTATCATTATTATTATCATTATTATCATTATTATCATCATCATCATCATCATCATCATCATCATCATTATTATTATTATTATTATTATTATTATTATTATTACTATCATTATTATTATTATTACTATTTTGCAGATCAGGAACAGTATTAACAGAACGCATTGACCGTCTTCCAGGAAATACAGATATCATAGGAAAGTGGTTCTTCAGACTCGAAAATTCTAAGGGAGAACAAAACGCAATACTGAAGTGCCTCCGTTGGTTTAAAAACCAACCTGATCCAGCATCTTATTCCGACGCAGTTGAACCGTGCCCGTGCACTATAAGACAAGCTTGGTTCGATGAACGTTTCCAGAGGATCATACAAAAAGGAACGAGTTCTTATTGTGTGTACACCAGATTCCCTTCCTCTGCCAGCAGAGGACGAGAGTGTTGCTACGAAATCAAATTCAATAGATTTGGTGCCCTAATAACTGGATACCCAGATGGAGGTGTCATTGATCGATACCACAGGCTTGCTACTAAATCACTGAGATTGAAGCATGAATTCAGTGATGTCCTGGGCAAGAGATACTGTTGTGTGGAGTCCAAACTGTGCAATCGATTTTACGAGAAGCGACCGTCTGAAGGCTGCGAAAAGTACAGGCCACCCGTGTGGAGTAAGTATCCCTTTTAACGAATCAATCCCCAGAAATGTATCAATATCAGTAGGATTTGGAAGAAGCTTATATGAGCCCCACAACCTATTGCCGTTTGGCGATCTTCTTGTCAGAAAAGTGCGCATTTTCAAACCTCCCTCGGTACATTACTGTAGTCTGGCCTGTTACACATTTCAGGAGGCTGAGTGGTCGACGAGAGCAAGCTTTCCCTAAAGTTTCTTATTATTATTACGAAATGCTTTTTAGTGGCCTAAAGCGTCCCGTGGCACGAATCACGACTGATAATGGGAGTGATGATGATGACAGCGATGATAATCGCATTTCATTTATGAAACATGGCAAATATTTCAATTCTCTGCAGGCTGGTTATGGGGAGATCCTCACTTTGTGACCCTTGATGGAAGAAACTATACATTCAATGGCCTTGGTGAGTATACCATGGTGGACGTGAGTAATGGACGCTTTCAGCTACAAGCTCGAACAAAACTAGCCAAAGGAGGAGGAAGCGCTACTATTTTTGTTGCAGCTGTGGCTAAAGAAGTAAATGCAAGCGCTGTGCAGGTCTCTCTTAAGGAGGAAGGTTAGTATTGTTTTCTGCAACTTAGGTTTTTGTGTGTGTGTCAGTTTTAATGTCTGCCATATTTTCTTTTTCAGGAGGCTTAAAGGTGTTGGTAGATGGTGAACAATTTCAAGACTTCGAAACTTTAACAAACGTCAGTTTAAACTTGAACGGTTCAGTGGCTGTATCACGTCCTGAAAACAAGTCGTTCCTTGTTACATTTCCGTCTGGAATTTCTGTAAAAGTAACGGAAGTTGCAAAATCACTGTCAATTGTATTTGCTGCTCCTGAGGCATTCAAGAAATTTACTAAAGGCCTTTTAGGAACTTGGAATGATGATCCATTCGATGACTTCTTGAGACCTGATGGTACAACCCTCCCTGCCAACGCCACTGGAAGAGAAATACACTTTTTCTTCGGGCAACTTTGTAAGTAACATTAGCCATGAGCAGTTCCTGCTTTAGCTCGTGTTGCCGGTGGTAAATAAAGAGATTTTAAAAGTCTATGAAAGTACCGCAACTAGCTCAAAAAGAACTTCCGTAGAATTTCGCCATAATTAACGAATGTTATTGCTGACTGAGATAAGGAAGCAGGGTGCGAATGATGATTGTTGTAAGCTCAGTGTTCTATCGATAGGACGGCGTATTTTGGGAAATTCCTTATTTTGACAAGACCATCTCAACCTTCCTTTAACTGTATTGTAGAGGGTTGCAAATGTAAATCATTTTTTAAGAAAAAAAATACTGTCATAGAATTTGTATTTTTGATCCGAGGCTTGCAAACAGGTGCTGGAGTTGGGAATGGATGCCATCTCTCTTAACATTATATTAAAAGAAAAAATCACTTTTTTTTATTTCGCATAATATTACGCCAATTGATGAGATGTTTAGCAACAAATGAATTTTTGTATTTCAAAGGGAATGTTACGGAAAGCACATCCATATTTGCTTATGATCCTGGGGAAACCACTAGCACATACTGGAATGCATCATTTGTGCCTATTTTCGTTGATGAAAATATAACTTTCGTAAGTGACGCTTTGAGGCAGCAAGCAGACGCCGTGTGTCAAGGAGATGTTAACTGCTTGTTTGACATAGCTTCCACTGGTGACATATCTGTGGGGGAGAGTACGAAACATGTAGCTGTGCAGTTAATAAAGGAATCTGAAGAATTACGTAAGTTAAGATGTGATTAGTCAATGTCAGAGCATAAAGAAGTAGCTTTGATTCAAAGAAAGACTGACAGATTGTTCAAACTGTTTAACCTAAAATTCAAATTGATATAGTGGATCAGGACTAGAGCTTACTATAGTCTGATAACAACAAAACCACTAGTATAGCTGTTAACAGAGACACTATCTCGACACCACGGAATCCACAGCTTTACATTGTTCGGTTACAGTTTTGGAACTCGCTTTAGGCATATTCCTACATTTTGTTCATTAGACTACGCAAGAACCTAACAAATACTTTTTTCCCATATATCATTAGGTAAAGTAAAAACAGAACGTTTCTGTTTAAGTTAATGTTTGTCTTTATCAGACAATTTTCCGCCAAAGATTATATCTGGACCTACCGAAATTGACGTCACTGTTAACACAACGGCCAGTATAACTGTTACTGCAATGGATCCCAACAACGATTCTATGACATTTAGCGTCCATGGCAGTCTTCCCAGCGGGGCTAGGATATCAATCAACGCATCCTCAATAGCGCTGACATGGAATGTAACCACTGACCAGGTAAATACACAAATATAAACCGGTGTTCAAGAGAACTTGCGCAGCAATTGTGGAATTATTGATATTATCTAACGAAACAGTCATAGGTGGTTCTCATTGCTGCCATGGAGGTCAGAACAATCAAATTTTCACCTTTTGGAAAGTGAAACTCTGATTTTACGGAAATGATTATTCTTGTCTTTTACCACAACTGTGGCCGTTTTGAACACTACCAATATACAGCAGAAACTTTGGATAGTACAAAAGGGCCTTAGAGACAGCGTTGTTAACGTATTACATTTCTCCGAGGAATTTCAACAATAACCTGTACCATTATGACTTTCAAAGAAATTCAGAAGCTTAGTTGTTGTTGTTGTTGTTGCTGTTGTTGGTTTGTTTTGGTTTGTTTGGTTGTTTTTTTTTTATCTTCGGCTTGTCCTGAAATATTGTTTTCCGCTCGACGGACAGGGTATGAAAATAAATTTTAGTTAAATGAAACTGAAGGAAAAACAGAAAGAAAAAAAGAGAAAAAAAACCAATGGTATGTGATTCATTACTCAGTTAACATTCTGCTCAAAAATGGTCTTTTGGAGTGATTACGCTATCGTTGATTTGTACAGTAGTTGGAATTCGTAGACAACCAACTCATTTTCAAGTTGTATACAACAATATTTTCTATAAGACTAAGTGTAGTATTGTCGCGCGTTTCTACGAGTGGTTTATGTGCTCATTTATCAACGCTGAGGATGAACGCAAAGGTGAGAGACTTGCTGTTCTCCCACCCAACCCATGCGATTTTGTTTTTTTGGCTTTTTTTTGTTTTGTTGTTGTTGTTGTTGTTGTTGTTTTTTTTTGTTAGGTGTTTATGGCAAGTATACTGACTTCCGTTAGTTTGAACAAGCAGCCAAAGATCGCAATCTTTGGTCAACTCTAATCAAACCTCACATTATTATAGTACCCAAACTCCCTCCATTTTTTTTTTACCAGATCGATGTGGAATTTGTGATAGTCGATGACTCCAACCAAGCCACGGTTCTTCGACCGGTTATAAACCTCTGCGCATGTCACAATCAAGGGACCTGCTTCTCTATGGAGGAAAATGACATAGACACTAATATTGGCAACAAGAGTGAAAGATTCAATGTACTACCTTGTGTGTGTCAAAATGGATATACCGGTGCATTTTGTGAGGTAGACCTCGATGCATGCGAGGAAAATTCTCAGCCATGCCATCCGGGTGTCCAATGCAGCGATTTAAAGCCTCCCGCAAACGAGTCAGGCTTCGAATGTGGTCCTTGCCCAGTCGGTTTAACTGGAAATGGAATTGAGTGTACAGGTAAAGGAAAAAAAACTCTTGATTTAGTAGCTTGGATAACGTCTCTTAACTTAAACCGTGCATCTATCGTAAGAATGTAATTTTAACGCGTCACTTTAATAGCAACGTTGTTTTGTTGGTCCCAGATATTGACGAGTACGAATTAACACCTTACATGCTTTGTATTGATATCGCTTCCAGCGAGAAAAAGGAAATAATAATAATAATAATAATAATAATAATAGGTACGCAATGCGAACATGTGTGGGCTTTGCTGCTAGCCCCAAAGATTAACCACACTTGCATCGCATCCCCTCAGCCTTTCCCTGATACTCATCCCCTACTTTAGACATTGCACTCTTTACTTATCCATCAAAATCTTTTTTATTTAGACTGTGAACCCCTCCAGGGAAGTCTGCTAAGACTACTATGATAAAAAATCACTTTTTTTTTTCTTCAGATTTTGAAAGTGTGGTTGCTCAACACTTGAGTGGCAAAATTTTAAGCTTTGATTTGTACCCAAAGGCTATTTACTTTGAGTTTAAGGTTAGGATTTCACAGTCCGCCATTGCTCACGTTCCAAACTGACCGATTGGACCTTAGAGGGTTGGATCTTGGGAAAAGCGGCGTCATTTACTCACTTGCTTAAAATTTCAGCGTGCAAATGCAGCTTATTATATGTGCAAAACACGAGTTTAAAGGGCCGCAGAGAGTTATGGTACTACGTCATATCTGTCCTTACCCTGGGGGTATGGCCTTTTTTGTTTTCTTTAGACGTGTTAAAGAGTGGCTCGTAACACAATAACTGGGATTCTGCCTGTATTTCTCACTTCGTTTGTTCATGTAATTTCAATTATACTGGCAGGCTGCTTCGCGGTCCTGGTATAATTGGGATTAATAAAAATTATTTCAATTGGTCAAGTTCAATTTAATGCGAGCACAAATATATTTCATTTTGTGACACCTATCGGACACTTTAAGATTTCGTTGTGCAACCCGCACATTTCAAGCCACAAATGTTGGCTTGCAAGAGTACTAAATGACTCCAATGTGGTGTAAGCCGCACCGAATCTTCCGGCCGATGAATGTTGGCTAACTCTCCTTCAGGAACACCTGAAAAAATAGCGAAAGAAACGAAAATTGCAATCGGTTTTGTCTTTAGGACAAATGCAAACAAATTCATAATTTCAAACATTCAGTACCAGCCAAAAATAAAAGAAAACTTTCCTCGGTGTCTCAAAGCAGGAGAAAACAAAACAAAATTTTCTCCAAAGCAGCAAATCGTGGACACAAGTCACAGCAAACAGAAAGGCAACAAGATGGCCGCCACTTCTTTTCCACACGCTAGTTCCCAAGCCTCTAGAAACTCTTAGAGATCACGTGTCCATTCTCGTATACCGACATACAAATACCTCAGCAGCAAACTTGGTGTGGGCAAAGGCCCCCCAGAAATTTGTTCACAATGTTTTGTAAACGCTCAATAAAGGTAATCAAGGGTTTTCTACATGTTCGTACAAACATGGTGTACCATTTTTTTCCAGATGTGGACGAATGCTCCAAAAACAGAGGAGGTTGTCAGCATAAATGTGTGAACACTCACGGATCTTTTTTGTGTGAGTGTGATCCCGGTTATTCTTTAAATCCAGACAAGAGGAGTTGCAATGGTGAGTGAAACTTCCAGGTTTTTTCAAAGGGGTTTTCATAATATTAATGCAGAACAATTTCAGTGTATCTTATGTTAATTGTGTTAGATCTTAAAAGAAACTTACAGAGACTGTGTTGCAAATGCAGAAATAAGGAGGCTGTTAAATGTGCTGTAACTAATGCCGTAATTCGCAGCAAGAATTAAACAGGTCTAAATTTGAAACAATGTACTAGTATCAACTACGTTTTGTTATTATTATTATTATTATTTATTTATTTATTTAATTTTGTTTTAATGCGTGTGTGGTGTGTGTGTCAAGACATAAAGGCGGTTTTCCACCTTTTCTGCAAATAAATTTAGCAATAGCGCTTTGTTATCGATATCTTGAATAAATAATATAGCCATCCTCGTCAACTTCCGGAAATATCCCCTGATTTCACAGGCGCCCCAAGTTCACAACGCGATTTTGCAAGGAGAAGTATTGTGTAATATACAGATTTATCCAAGCCTAAAAGCGGAGCTCCCTGGTTATTTATGATTACTGCCTGTAGGGTTAGTGAAAATAAAATGTTTCGCCGGAATTGTCCGCGTTTTGATGTTTCGGGTTGGTGCTTTCATTTTTAAGTCATTTTCTTTGCTTTCTTCTACAGAAAAATTCATTGCCTAACTAGTAAATTCCACGGTAAATTTTACGCTTAAAACCGATATCGCATGAATCACGAGACGATGAGTACGATATCGGTTTTTCGAGTGAAATTTACTTTGGATTTCACCAGTTTGGCAATGAATTTTATTGAACCGCATAGGTTTTAAGAGAAAACAAGCACACCCCCTGCGAGCGAATGGAAAAGTAAAAATGCCATTTTAGAGTCAACTGTTAAATCCATTGAATAGTTATCACGCTAACATTACAAGCCATTAGAAAAGAATTGTTCAAGTTCAAAAAAGTTTTTTACTGAAGTTCTTTATTCCACTTTATCTCTGAAAACGATATCGTTTACATTTTGATGTATTTCATTGAAACACGCCAGCTTTGCTTGGAACAAGAATCGGCGAAATACGGCAATGCAACCAAGAAAGGACGAACTTCAAACAAAATCCGCTCCAACACTAAAGTAACCTTTGGGTGTTTTAAAAAAACTTCTAAAAACACAAGCTAATTTTACGAGAACTCATTGCGATTAGTACGTGTTTATAAGATAAGGCCAAATTTTCTTGTCACTGCCGAGGCAAAATGAAAACCAGTTGGGCAAACGGAGTAAAAAAGCTCTTGTTCGCTCTCTTTTTGGAGCAAAACAAACAACATAGTAAATAACGCATCCGTAAAAATAACTAAAGGTTTAATTTAGTGCCCAAGGAAAGAATTTGTGGAGTAACTTCTTCCAATAAGTATAGGGTATTACTGGTATTCTGTTTTGTCGTTTTTGTTCTCTTTATCTCTCCCAGGCTGTCGTTTCTGTTCTAGACATAGGTCCTCCAGGCATCATCAACCTTATCAGAGCTTCTAAAGATATGCCAAAAATTGCAATGCAGGGAAAGAAGAGCTCTAAGCAAATTAAAAATAAACACTCAGCTTTAAGTTTAAATAACTACGTGGCCACCAGTGTGGACCACAAATATCTTGATTTGTCAAAGTGGATTGAAACCAGCGAAAAATGCAGAAAGAAGACATCTCCCAAACTGTTTCCCACCTGAACATGAAGAGCGTGGACTGTGTATAAACTATAGTTGATGTAGTATGGCCGCAAACTTTTGTATGATGTAGTAGCCGCGGCGAAACATAGAAAGAGCGCGAAAAATGAAGCCTCTTTTGTGTTTAGGTGAGTTAACCTGGGTGGAGCCTACAATCCAATCGAAAACCTGTACCTGGTCAACGGTCAACTTAAAAAAAAAAAAAAAAAAGAGCTGACCTCGGTGAGCTCTAAGCTTGAGCCCACGATATGGTCACGCGATACTGGTCAGCGGATACCTTGTTTTGACAGGTGTCAATTGATCAAAACATGGATGTCCAATATAAGAGATGTATGCTGTAAACTGGCATGATTCTGGTCACATTGGCACACATGGAGGAAAAAGTGAAAGAGTTCAAAAGAGTTGAAAAGAGTTACAAATACAGATTACCTCATGGAAAATGCGCGCGTACGATATTTATTCACGAGCTGAGTACTATCAGAAAACTCACTCGCTCGCTGCGCTCACTCGTTCGTTTTCTGATACGAAACAACGAGTGAATAAAAATCGTACAAAGCATTTTCCATGCTGTAATGTGTTTATTTCATAGGTACTGAGGTTTTTTTCGTGGTAGTGTTTGATAGAGAAACTTATATCGCACAAACAGAGTGGGCGAAGAAAGCAATAAACAATGGTTTAAAATCGCCCAACCGACAATTTATTTATTATTGTGTTTCAGATATGCCAAATTGTCCAAAGTGAAGAGTGTTTTTAGTTCGTCGCGCTTTGGGTTGATTTCCCTTTCTTGCTTCTTTAGTTGTTTTTGTTTTCTCAAATACCAGGTCGTTTGTTATGCTTGCGGAATAGCCCTTTTTCTTCAGTTGTCGTCCCAAGCTAGGTACTAAACTTCGAAGGAAACTACTCGTATTCATTGCCGTCTTTAGTGTGGACGGAGATGATAAATTGGTTGATGTGTTCAGTATTCATTCAGCTCAACCGCTGGAATAACTTCCATTTTACCTGTCTTCGACCTTCGTCTTCAAAGTCGTTCAAGCAATCGTACATCTCGTTCAGTTTTTTGAGCGGCATTTCTGTTTTCTTGTTCGAAAATAAATCCCTCAACTGATCAAACGGAAGCAAACCTTCCCTCGGCCATTTTTCAAAGCGCGCGGTTTTTGTGCAACTGCTGTCGGATTACGTTCCATTCGATACGTTGATCCATCACTAGTGAGATTTCGTCGTTCGCGTTGCTGATTGGACGAACGATATTTCTTCACAGGAAAATTTTGTCGTTCGTGTTCCTGATTGGCTACGTTTAGAATCAGTACGAATTTTATTCGCTTTGATTCTCGTGGATAAATCTCAGTACCTATGAAATAATTCAAGTTACGTTGAAAAAATGTCTTTTTTCTTGCAATGAACTTTCGCCACCTCAAATAAGTCGTTCGCTTCTGTTTTGTGTCGATTGCCATGAGATAGTGAAATCAGTACTCGTTTATACCCTCTTAAGCGAACTGAAGGTTGCACACTCGTCACCTCCGGAGCCGAACATCACTCCACAATTTGATCTCCCTTCACAAGCAAAAGTCCTTAATCAATCTTTTTATCCGTGAATCAGGGTAAGCGCCTACTGAGGCCTTGCGCGAGCCAAATGTTCAGCTGCTCTGATTGATTGGAAGCTTTGCCGGTGCGTGATAATTTCGACTGGACCAATCAGGGCAGCTGAATAAATTCAACATTTGGCTAGCGCAATGCCTCGGTAGGCGCACACCCTCATTCACGGATAAAAAGATTCCTAAACAGCTGAAGTTCTTTTTTTGAGGTAGGGAAATTTTATTGCACCAAAAAGACATTTTTTTCGACGTAACTTAATTTTTTAAGTCTTTTCACTATTAAACTCTCTTATTACATAATAATTTGCGTTGCAAAATCACGTTGTGAGCTTGGGGCGCCTGTGCTGATTTTCACAAAATCGGCCGAAGACATTGTCTGCCCGGATTGCGCAGGAAAATTGCTAGATACCTTAGCTCACATGTCCTTTATGTTTGTTAGACACAGACGAATGTTCGCCAGTGGGTGATTGTATGCAGATATGTGAAAACACGATTGGTGGATACATCTGTAAATGCCATGCAGATTTCAAAGTAAATAGCACCGATCTAAAGAGCTGCATACGTGAGTACTTCAACTTTGCAATGAACTTTGCATTGCGACATTACACACAAAATAGGTGTACCAGCTTTATTGTGGAACTTAAATATTTACTGAATACAATTTTGTAATTGCGGTATTAAAAAATAATAGAGGAGCAAATCGACAAATCAATGCCCAAGCCGGCACAAGGTGCTTTTTCTCTGCATAATATATCTTTAGCCAAGCCTAAGCAGTTTCATTCCTGAACAAAGGAAAAAACTGGCAATTAAACCATTTTTTAAACTTTGCCTAAAATACTGCTTAGCCACCAGTGTGATCCTGACCACAGCTGTGAATGTCAAACCTGGATTGAAACCACCGAAAAATGTAGGAAAATGAATCAAAAGAACAAAAGATGAATAGCTTTACTACAAATACCTTAAAAGTTTGTGATTTTTTTAATAAGAAGGAGAACTGTTGGGATGGAAAGTATTCCAAAGCGATGGCAAGGTAGTCTCAAAATTGCGTTCCTGAATGGTGTTCAAATCAACAAGAATGGCACCAGTCTTTTTCGGACCGTTGCAGGTTCGGTTCGCTTCTTCCAGTGGTTCTGTTTTGGAGCCGACTTGTTGAACGCGTGGTTGCCCTGTGGTGTTTTGCCTAAAAAAGGCCTTCACGACTGGGTAGTTGTGTTTGTCTTATTAAAAGATCGCTTGCGGTTGTACGCCGAGGTACGTTCTGTGCTTCTAATCTTAATAGAAGCACTGAGGTAGTTCAATTGAGTCTGCAACCCATCGCCAAACAACCAGCTCGTTACAGGTACGTGACACGCACAAAGTGTTGCATAATCCTTGCGCAAGGTTGGGAAAAAAACATCGCGTCTGCGCGTTGGGTTAATTCAGAAACTGATGTGTCCAAGGAGACCTAGTGCATCGGTGTGGCATCGCATCACGGCATCCATATCAAGCTTGTTGCCCTGAGCACGAGCCTTCAACAACATATCTGTCGTGTGTGCGGTAATATTACCGACTCTTGAGATTGCAGCTTGTAACTTTGATAAGCGAAGATCTTTGCCCCTTGTAGGGCTATCAAGACGGCGCCAAATATCAGGATTGACCTTTGGTATGACCAACTGGTCATTTTCTTTTTTTCCAATTTTTCCTGGAGAGTTGTTTCATCAAGCTTGTTTAGCCACCTCAGGTTGACGATTTTGGAAAGTTTCTCCGATTCTTTCGGAGCGGGTTTTTTCAGTGTCAGTGAGTGACTTTGTGATTTAATGGAGCAAAGTATCGGCTTCGTCATAGTTTTCCACGCATGTGGTGGCGTCAGTCATGGCGTCATTGCCCTCATCCGGGCTGGTTTTTGGCGTTTGTTTACAGCCAAGAGCTCATCTGTATCAGTGTCTTCTGATAAACAACCTTCCCCTGTTGTGGGAGGCTTTCGTTTTCGGGCAGATTCTGACATTTCGGAGCCCTTAGTTTCCCGTATTGGTTGTGTTTGCAGCGTTTTGAGCGATTTGCTCATCGTTGCCATGTTGTCCTCATGGTTTGTAAAAGAGCAAACAAAGGGTTCGTACTGGCTCTTTGGCTCTTCCCCTTCATCAAACAAAAAGTCGTCCTCGAGTGCAGAATTCTCCTTGTCTTTGTTCATTTTCCAGCTGATCTCGCAGACTTTCTTGTCGATAAATTCAAGAACAAAGTAAACGCTCAAAGGTCAACGCTCATATTGAATGTTCAAGGTTCCCGCGCTCTATCTCACGTGACTTACTAGCGACTTAAACAAATGACGAAGTAGAATCGTGCTTAGTTTAGCAAGGAGACGTTGCTCTTCGCGACAATTTTCGAAACGTCAATCTCTTGTAAACTTCACCGTGAACTTATAAAAGCGGAGCCGGTCAGGATTTAAGCCGTCCAGACTTTGCTTGCCTTTTCTTCAATAATTTTAAAAAAATTGCGACAGCAGGAAGATCGTAGAGTGTCAGCATCCAAGTGAACTATTGGATAGCAAACATTTGGATGAAACATATAATCATTTTTTAGTCCAAAGCAATTTCAGATTCAAACCGAATTCACGACTTGTCGAAACGACAAAACAGTTGAAAGAAGTTAAAGAAGATATGCCAATTTTTCTTTCACTTTTGTTGGAAAAATAGGAGAAACAAGACAAGCAACAAACATCTTTCGTAGTAGGATAGACAAATTGCTAAGCAATTTGACATAAATGTTCGTATAAAAGGTAATAAAGGAGTTCGAACGTGGTGACAGTTATGTAATCAACAATCATTCATTTCGCACAAAATCGTCGCTTAGCTAAGCAGATACAAATCCCATTGGGACTGGTCAAAAAGTATCGTGGGGTGGGCCGGAACAATTGGAAATGCGGCAGATAAAAAACACATGACCCACCCCTTACTTTTGGCACAAAACTATTTGACCCACCCCTAAATGAAGGCTGAAACTTACATGACCCACCTCCTGATGAAAGATTTTTTTTGTTATATAACCAGTTATACCACATTTGTATATGAAGTTGTGGTGGTGTTGATTTACGGTTAGGTTTGTTTCTTAACTAGCTACAAAAGCATGTAAAACTAACGAGAATATTATTTAACTCTTTCAGCTTTTGTAAGCCATGTTTAATTAGTGACTTGTTATTATTTAAAGTTTCTCAACCTAGTGCCATCAAATTATGTGTTGCGAAGTTTGCTCAATGGCACATTGCTGTAACTGTCACTCGAACTGTTTATAGAGGCAAGTTTTGCAAGAGGGATATCGTCTTCATCTGAGCTTCATCTGACATTTCTTTTTTTATCATTTTAATTTCGGTTTAACAGTTGTATTTTACGAACAAAGATAAAATTGTACGTCGTTAAAGCAGCCATGCTTTGAATTTATTGTTAGCTATTTCAACAGGATCAAGCCCTGGATCATCAAAATATATATATTTAACAATGTGCGTATTCCTGTTTAAAATAGGATGACCCACCCCCAATGGGTCACTGACAATCGAACGACCCAACCCTTGCTAAGGGCTCAAAAACTGATGACCCACCCCCTTTCTGCTCTGGCCCACCCTCCCTTATACTTTTTGACCAGCCATTACAAGCTTGCCAAACAACACTATCGAGCTTTCCTCTCGGAGACCCGTAGACCGTAATTCGTAATTTAGCAGACAGTCAATCAATTTCGCTGATCGTAATAGGAGGGAAAGGACAGGACAAAACACCTCAAGTAAAAAAATAATAATAATAATAAAAATAACGAGAAGTAATGAAGTTTATACGTCGACTGTTGTTCACAGTCTTTGGACGAAGATCTTAGACCTTTTGAAACTAATGACATCGTTTAGCTAAACTGGCTTTGATTGAGCATAAAAACCAATGACAGTCAATGTGATTTTCTGACAGAAAAACGTGGCTTTCCAAATGTAACGTTGGCCATGCGATTTCCCGCCAAGGAAACTTGCTTGAACACCCCATCCCCAAAGGTTGTCTTTCCTCCCCACCTCCACTCCGACAATCTGTACAGGCGGACGGGCATACGCTGACGTCATAACTACAAATTTTCGCTGCGATAGATTTCCCAAATTTCTTACACATGGTGCTCCCCTGGCGAGCTTCGCGCGCCTGAGCTCCGCTATAATATAGTGAACAATGATTTCATTTAGCAGGTATAGTTTCATACGGGTAAATAGAAGCAATTTCGGTTTATTACATTACCTCAGCTGGAATTTAAAACTAGGTTAACTTGAAATAAAATTCTTGAAATATTGTCAGGCAAGCCCTCTTCTTATGTTGAGTTCTCGGCCAAGTCATTTTATTGTTAAATTTAATTTGATTCGTAACCTGGTGCTAAAATTAAGTAGAGAAAAGTAAATATGTGACTTATCTATTTTTAGCCAAGGACCCATGTCAAAATAATTCAATTGGCTGCAATCATATCTGCTTCTTATCTGATGGAAACGAAAAGTGTTCTTGCAGAACCGGGTATGAGTTGAAAGATGACAGAAAAACCTGCACAGGTATGCTCATTATCTCGTTACTTGAGCAATAGTATACATGCTAATCTTTACTCAGTTTCGCTTCTCTTTTTCGTTTTCGTTGTCATTTTGCCGCTAAGGCAAAGGGGAAGTGCGCGGCAACAAGGGGCAATCTGGCTTCTCACCTCCAGCCAGTTTAGGACGTGTGACAATGGAACTCAGAGTGTATAAAACAAATTTAAAACTTTTACTTGTGACGTCCACGAAGTGGATCGACTACGTCATACAACAGAGAATTGCTTTTAGTTCTGCTGGATCAGTGACCAAATAAAAACAAAAAAAAGGCAGAAACATAGCGTAAAACTATGATTATTGTGGCAATAAATCTTGCTGAACAGTTCTCATTTTGAAAAAGGTGGTCGTAAAAATACTGTTTCCATGCAAACATTAAGCCACGTGAAGAAAGACGTGTCATACAAAATTATTCTGTCGTAAATGAAACAAACACAAAAATGAAGTTTACAGTTGTTTGCTCAATAGAGAAACAAGTTATGAGTGTTAAAAGACAGGGTATTTACTATATGTCTATCCAACACTAAAAAGTATTAATAGCAACAACATTTTCTCCTACAATATAAGACTAAAGAAATAAACCAGCAAAACAAAACAGTCTTTTGTTTTGCAATTGCGTGATTTTTTTTTCTTCTGCTTATCTGCAATGGGTATAATTTTCCTTTCAGATATCGACGAGTGCACCTTTAATATGAGCAAATGCAACCAGGAATGCAACAACACCATAGGAGGCTACTCTTGCTCTTGCATGCCCGAATTTGCCCTCGATAGTAATGGCTTCACATGCAACGGTAAGTAAACAGCTTAGTTGGTTGTAACTTTTTTGAGCATGAACTAGTAAGTAATGGTTTTAGATTGGTAGATTATCTACAGCATATAAATAGGTAACAACGCCCTTTCTGTAATGGAAGGATACCATCTATCAGCACTGTTTGATCGAACATCTGAAAAGACTGACAACTATATGACCAGTTAAGTATAGATTGTCACGTAATAATTTTGCCATTTTATGTGCCCGATCAAATCCGGGGTAACAGCCATATTTATAATCGTCATAGATATAGATGAGTGCCTGGAGGGAACCTTTAAATGTCAGGATGACTCCATGCGGTGTCGAAATACGTATGGCTCTTACAAATGTGATTGCGATGAAGGCTTCCATTTGATTGACAACAAATGTCAAGGTAAGAACAGTGCATGGAAAATTCCGCAAGGTTAATTACATGACCATTAAAGTATAGATTGTGACGTAATAATTTTGCCATTTTATGTGCCCGATCAAATCCAGTGTAACAGCCATATTTATAATCGTCATAGATATAGATGAGTGTCAGGAGGGAACCTTCAGATGTCAGAATGACTCCATGCAGTGTCGAAATACGTATGGCTCTTACAAATGTGATTGCAATGAAGGCTTGCATTTGATTGACAACAAATGTCAAGGTAAGAACAGTGCATGGAAAATTCTCTAGGATTAACTACTATATGACCAGTTAAGTATAGATTGTGACGTAATAATTTTGCCATTTTATGCGCCAGATCAAATCCGGCGTAACAACCATATTTATAATCCTCATAGATATAGATGAGTGTTTGGAGGGAACCTTTAAATGTCAGGATGACACCATGCAGTGTCGAAATACGTATGGCTCTTACAAATGCGATTGCGATGAAGGCTTGCCTTTGATTGACGACAGATGTCAAGGTAAGAACAGTGCATGGTAGATTCCTTGATGGAAAGTGATCTTCTTCTTACATGACTTATATGATATCAGGGAAGTGCATTTAATTTGATGAATTTTTACTTACCTGTCTAGACCGGGGTGATAAATAGTGGGTTTAGCCTGTTTGATAACTTTTGAATACAGAAGAAAACACGACTAAACCTTATGACCCTAAGAACTTATCTGGAAACAACTAGTTAAATCTTCATTGAAGCGGGTGTTACCATGAAGACCAAACTACGGTAATGCGTTTTTGTTTTTTTTTGTTTTGTTTTTTTTTTTTGCAGAAATTGGAATATTTCAGTGTTTAATGATCAAGGATAATTACACTTCTGCATAAAGTACAAAATTAATCGTCATTAGTGTATACAGTTTACAGTGATAAAACAGCCTCAGCTAACAGTAGTAAACAAGCAAGCCTTGCAAGCAATAACCAACAATTTTAATCAACAACTAAAACTGAAATTACGTGCACAGTGATCTCTATCAGAACATTTTCCGTTTGACTCATGTTCTTTACACCCTCTCTCTTCAGTTTAGAACGACAGCAAAAATCTAACTGATTAAAACGTCAACGTAAAGAGTGCTAAATTCGCCTACTCGACTGTAATTTCACATCCAAACAAAACAACTCACCACTCAACATCCATTTTACACAAAAAGCCTATATACATGATTGTTGAAACATGCCAGAAACTCTGTCCACGCGGAACTGCAAATGTTTTTGGCCTTCGTTTTTTTTAGCACGTTTTACAAAATATGTGAGGTAGCGAGGCATGCAAACTTCGTTAACGGAGGACGGAAGCTGCTCGGTTTGAACAGGGCTCAATTAAACTTTGTATTATGAAATGTAGAAAACAAATTCGCTTAAATTTTCAATTGGCCTAGTTTTTTTACTTTAATCGGCTGTTTAGTTATTTAAATGACAATTAATGTTGCAGAAAAGAATTCAAGCATGTGCACTATGCGATGTCATAAAATTCAACGTTTAAAGAGTACTAAATGAACTTCAGATTTAGTGTTCTTGCTAAGGCTACTGTTTTGGAGCGTTGCACATGCATAAAGGATTTCAAAATTAGTTGCTGCGCCAGTGTGATAAGTGTCAGTTCCAAGGAAGAACCTTAAGGCTGGAAAGTGGAAAGCTAATTATTCTCAAGAATGGCATGTATTCCGGCCTTGTTAATAAATCTTCCTAAGCAGTTACTGTTGACGGAAACAATCAATATTGTGACGTGCTGAATTCTAAAATGATGTAAATTTTTAAGAAATGGTTACTTACTGTTTTTATCTTGGCCACTGCTCACCATCCCGTGAGCACTATTGAGGTATCGAAAAGTGTAAGCCGATTGAGTTTAATTTTTCTTCTATTCTGATCAGGTATTCTACTAAAATTTTACAATTATTTACATTTCCATTATCATTATCATTATCATTATAGTTATCGTTAACGTTATCGTTATTTCAAATTATCGCCAAATAGCTCATTAGCGCAAATTATGGTTTTCTAAGACACGAGGGCTACAAATGTTTCTTAGTAACATTTTGGTAGTTAAGTTAGTCTACTCCTTTCTTAAGGGCTCAAAAGATTCTGGTATCTCATTGCTGGCTGATCGTTTTAAGATCCGCTGTGATTAAATGCTTTCCAAAGCGTTTTCGATTCATTGCGGTTCGAAGCATTTATATCATGTCATTGATCTCTCTTTGTTCTATAAGTGAAAGTCTTTTGTTCACAAGAATTTCTGCAATTTTGTTGAGTATATGCAAATTTGTACCTTTACTATAAACCCAATTGTTTTTGAAGTTCTCTCGCCTTGGGGAAATAGTTACGTGATGCGTCGCATTTCGATTTAGGACTCCGTTTTCCAGTCGCTTTTTTGGCCCGGTGGGTTTTTTTACCACTGTTTTTTTCGGTAGCGGGCGACGTATTATTCCAGTGTAACTTTCTGCTTTCTTTTGCATTATTTTTCTTTTTGTTGTAACTTATTTTTTATACCTTGTATTTTTTGCTTTTGGCTTTTGTCGTTTCCCGTTCAGTGTTTTCATGGACAAATTTTTAGTCCTTTGTCGTTGATTGTATTTATCTTTGACGATTTCTTCTATCAGTTTTAGTATATTTTTGGTCTTTACCTATAACATTTAGTCTTGTACATTTCTGTTGTTTGTCATTTAATTTTAATGAGACTGTTATGACTCCTTTTATTTTTTAGTATAAGTTGTCTTTATATTGAATAAAGGCTGGTTTCCACTGTCCTCTAGGCACCCATCACAGTCACACTTCATTTGTTGTAGTGTCGTTTTAATTATTGCTTCGCTTTGCAAGCTGTACGTAGGGTAGTAATGAACATAACATCGATTAGTTTCATTTATTAGGACTACGTACCTCCAAATAAGAAACAAAAACAACTGAGATATCGCTCACTGTACCATGCAAAGTTTGTACCAATTAATGGTGTCTGTATCAAATCTGATATGCTTCTATTTTTTAAAGGACTTGACAAGGGTGCAAAACCGCCCCCACCTTCACCTGCCTCAGTTCCGCGGACTCCATCTGACAAGGAAACTAGGCAATCGGTCCATTTCGAAATACATGGGCTGAATATATCTCAGGTTAGAAGCTTCGTTCTGACATGGAACGATATTTTTATACATAGGGCTAGCTGTACTATGTTTGGGATTTATGCAATGCTGCCTTGTTCCCTCCACTCTTTCTTTGTTCTGTCTATCTATCTGCCTGCCTGTCTGTCTGTATGTCTGTCTGTCTGGCTGTCCATGCGTTGGTCCATCCGTCTCTCTATCTATCTATTTATCTATGAAAGTCGACGTTGGGTTGTCAAGAAAGTTAAGGTATGAATTAGGTGGTTTTCGATTTTTTGAGCCATTTTCGTTGCCTAATCAAAGAATACACTAAACCGTTAAAAAGTTATTTTACTTTTATTTATTTATTTCAATGTCCTGTCATTTTCTTTTAGTGGAATCAACCAATGGAATACAAATTTAAGACGGCGGTTGCAGCTGCTGCAACCAAATATTGCACACTGGCTGATAACTGCAAATCACCAAGTACCAGGTAGAACTATTTGCATCTGCTACATTTCTTTGCTATATCCATCCATCCATCCATCCATTCATCTAGCTATGTATGGTGAAATTTTCGAACCTTTCCCTTATTGAGTTGTAGGGCCAGGATGAGGATGCACATAAATAGTGATCTTAATATCAATCGGTGGATCATATCCACGAACCAGCAAAGCAGTGGGACCATGCTTGGACCATTTAGTAATCGGTATATTCGTTGGAAAGAAGCCGGCGGGTGATAAATTTCCTTTCACCGGCGAAGGACGCGAGGCGTAGAAATGCTCCAAATTGCTGATCGTAGCCCATCTTATGCATTGACAGTTCTCAGAATGAGAAGCGGAAATCAGAAGTTGCTGTAAAGGCCCACGGATGTCTTAATAAATTATGGGGGACAAAAGGCTCTACACAGCCACTTTTGAGCCAGCCATTGAATGTGCAAGCTCAGAAAACGCACGGCCCAAAATCGATACCCTGCCGCATTCAAATCGCTCACTAAGTCACGGCCATCAACAGCGACCGTTGAGATTTACGACAGACAGTGGACAATGGACTGCTATTTTAAGAGATCTGGACTTTCGTTTTCAGAAAGGCAGGTTGGCCGATTCTTTAAAGAAGAAGGCCGAACTCAAGTTTCTTTCAGACGAAGACCTTTAAAGGACTGTATGAGTTAAATTCTAGTATCTCGCGCTACTTATAATTATCGATCAGGAATGCGAAACAGAAAAAGGAAACTTGCAATCCCTCGGGGAGAAAATTTCTAAAATCCCTAATAATTCAGAACTGAGACAACCACTGCGCGACAAAAAGAAGAGGTTCAATCAAACCTGTAAACGGAAGAAACGGGAATATATTAGCAAAGGCATCTCTAATATCGATATGCAGAACTCTAAAGAGACCTGGCGACAAATAGGAAAAATATTTAACTTAGGAAAAAGAAAAACACATGGAACTGAAACAGTGAGTACGGAACAGTTTTTTAAATACTTTAAGCAACAGAATGCAACCCCTCTCAATAATATACTAGATCCAGAGACGAATATGGAAAGTCACACTAACAAAAGAGTGGAAGGCCCACTTGATTATCCAATAGCTGATGAAGAGTTCGAAGCTGCAGTTAATAAACTGAAGGCAAACAAATCTCCAGGTATCGATAATATATTAAATGAAGTAATTGAAATCGGAAAGGACGCCATCAAAGGGCATTTAGTAAATTTATTTAACCGAATCTTAGATACTGGGAAATACCCTGTTCTTTGGAGTTTTAGCCTCATTGTGCCTATTCACAAAAAGGATGATCGATCCAAAGTTGAAAATTACCGAGGTATCACTTTGCTTTCTGCATTAGGCAAGCTCTTTACATCAATCCCCAACAATCGACTGTACGACTTCATGGTTCAGAAAGAAATTTTGAAAGCTGAACAAGGTGGTTTCAGAAAAATGCACGGCACAGATGGTAGCATCTTCACATTAAAAATACTTATTGACAAATACGTGAAATCTAAGCCACAGAAACACCGAAATTTACTCGTTTCATGCTTCGTTGACTTTAGAAAAGCCTTCCACTGTAAACCTCGACAAAAACTATTCGACAAGCTGAGAAAAGAAGGTGTGCACGGGCGTTTCCTTGACGTTTTAATATCCATGTACTCAAATGATAAGTCGGCAGTTAAAATTGATAACAAATTAACCGAAGCCTTTACTTGTTTTGCCGGGGTAAAGCAAGGCTCTAAGTGATTTACCAAAATTCCTAAATACGGCGAGTCCAACCGAGATTATGCTAGGTGATAGATTTATAAATTGTCTCTTATATGCGGACGATCTAGTGATCTTCTCTAGATCAGCAAAAAACCTCCAAATAATCCTTAATAAGCTGGAATCTTTCTGTGAAAATGCCGATTTAAGTGTAAATTTAGACAAGACAAAAATTATGATTTTTAACAATTGTGGTAAGTCTTTAAACAACTACTTGTTCAGATACGGCGCTGATGAAATGGAAAATGTCAAATTGTATAAACATCATGGACTCATAATGAGTTCTTTTGGAAACTTTAATCTCGCTAGACAAGAGTGGAAGAAAGTTGCACTTAAAGCACTCTATAAATTACGAAAAGAAATGGGAAACCACTTCAGAGAAAATATAAAATTAACTGATATCTCCCATACTCTTTTATGCAAGTGACGTGTGGGGGATTGATTGCAATGGGAAATTAGAAAAGGACCCAGCAGAATTAGTTCAAAATAAATTCCTAAATTAGTTGCTGGGAGTTAACAAATACTGCAACAACAATGCGTGCAGGGCTGAAACAAGACGATTCCCAATGTCAATTGATGCTCAATGTAGGAACTTTAAGTTCTGGTTAACCTTAACCAAAAATGAATACAAATTATCCCAAATAGTATACAATGACATTAAATGGAAGGACAATAAGGCTTTCTGGAGCAAAAATATCAAAGGCTCATTGGAACAGATAGGATTAGGAGACCTCTGGATGAAAGCACACTATGTAGACATAGGAATTGTAAACATTATCAGGCAACGACTCAAGGATATCGAACTACAAAGATGGCTACGTGAAATAAATAACGACACCAGAAAAGATGCTAACCAAAGCAACAAAATGAGAACCTACCGGTTATTCAAAACGATAGACAAGTACAAATGTGAAGACTACCTACATCAGGTCACCAATACACGACACAGGATAGCCCTAACAAAACTGCGACTTAGCAACCACAAATTAGCCATAGAGACAGGACGTTATTCGAGACCACTCAAGAAACCTGCAGAAGGAATTTGCCGAATTTGTATAATAGTAATGGAGGATGAATACCATTTTCTAAATATATGCCCTGCTTACCAGGAAAAACGATGTTCGTTACTAGACTATTTGGGAAAAGAATATAGAATAAAAATATGCAGAATGTCACCTAATAAAATATTCATGTTTCTGATAAACCCCCCGAGCGGAAATGTTAAAATACAAAAACTAATAGCAA
>NC_090895.1:9185334-9192834 GCF_036669925.1 Montipora capricornis | reverse complement strand
ACAGGATCTACAGTCAACATTGAAAATGCAAATGCCACAGTCTTTCAGCTTTCATGGCTGCTATGTTTCCATCATAAAAACAACTACATGCGATGAACTAATAATCGACGAACAGTTGAAAACTTGGCCCAATTATCAATCGCCAACTTGATCTAGTTCATTTGAGCTTTTCTTGCAGTTCATAAAAATATTGTGGGCCATTGCACTATTTTAAAGATGTCTTTTTTTTTTACATGAACAGTTTTGGTTGGACCAACTTCACATCTGAATGGATGAATGAATGAATGAATGAAATTTCACAAGCTACGCTTTTCGATCACGTGTTTGTTCGGGGAGCAGGGCTGGCGCAGGGATGAGAGCACTCGCCTTTCACCAATGTGGCCCAGGATCGATTGCCGGATTCTCCGCCATATATGGGTTGAGTTTCTTGGTTCTCTACTCTGCTCCGAGAGGTTTCTCCCCGGGTACTCCGCTTTTCCCCTCTCCTCAAAAACCGACATTTGCAGGCGTAGCTCAGTTGGCTAGTGCGCGGCTTTCGGAGCAAGGGGTCCCCAGGTCGATCCTTGGTGACTCCAACGTCTGTTTCCTTTTTCCTCTGATCCGTGTAGCTATAGCTTTTAATATCCGTGAAACGGAGCACTGACAGAGGGAGGGAGTAAAAGGCGCACCGTCGGCTTCCATTGATACCAGTTTCGTAACTGAAGGAACTACCGACTTTAAATAAATCGACTTTGACTTTTATGTAAATTTATACAAATTTGGCGCAATCGAGCGTGACGCTTTCTTTCGTTTTATTCCCAAATAAATATTTCTTCAACTTGCATTTGCTAACTTCATTATCGCCTTTCTGTCTGACTAGTTGGGTGATACTAAAACAATCAGACACTTCGCACTCAAGGGCCACGGGTCAAAAGCCCATGAGGTGAAGCCGAATGGGCTATTGACCTGTAGCCCAAAAGGACTACGGGTCTAATTGTTAATTAGAACCCGATGTATCTTCTTGCATGCCTTTTTTTTCTTTTTGTATATATTTAAATTTACGTTTTAACATAATATAATTTGTTTTGTTTTTGATTGTTTGCTTTTCTTTTTCTTTTTTTTTTTTTCTTTTTTTTTTTTAACACTGCTTCTTACGCACAGAATACTAAGGTGAAAGCATTAACTGTGGTCCGCTCTTCCTGTTAGCTGATCAATATGCCGATGATGACAATAATAATGACAATAATAATAATAATCATCATCATCATCATCATAAGACGTAAGAAGAGGCATCTTCCATAGAGACAGTCTGTCACCGCTGTTGTTTGTCCTGTGAATGATACCACTGACTTTGATCCTGCGAGAGGTAAAGGCATGTTATGAATAAGACCATAAATACATGTAGTGCAAAGTTAATCATCTATTGTTTATAGATGACTTGAGACTGTTTGCCAAGAGTATTAACCAAATCGATTCACTTGTGTAGATACTTTGTGTTAAGCGAGGATATCGAAATGGAATTTGGATTGAAGAAGTGTGGTGTACTGGTTCTCAAGAGAGGAAAGGTTGTGAAGATGAATAGCGTAACCCTTCCATATGGGCAGGCAATGAAACAAATGACAAGGGTGGATACAAACATTTGGGTTTCCCAGAATTAAACAGTGTAAAGGAAGGGGAGATAAAGATTTAGTGTCAGAAGTAGTATTAGACTTGCCACAAGTCTACCATACGAGAATCCCAGGAGAAAATATTTTGGCGAGCGAAGCGTGATTATTCGGACGCGAATTGGATGAGCGCGCGACGAAGTCCTGAGAGGTCGACTTTTCTGTCTTGCAAGGTTTTCATTTGCGTTTTGCGCCAAAAAGGGGACGACGTCGTTAGCAAGTTCTGCACTTGAATGGCTCGATCCGACAAAAACAATCGAATTTATATTTGTTTCTCCGAACTCGAAAGAGGAAATTTGTTTACTTTGAGCTAAATGTATCAAAAGCAAAGACGAAATAAACCGAAAGCTTATTTCAACCTCGAGTCGCCGCTTGGAAAGGAGATCTCCAGTGATAGAAACGAAACACTAGTTAGGAAGATTAACGAGAGAGGGAAAGCTTCGAATGGTCAAGAAAGACAATTGATGTCACTCATGAAAGATTAGGTAGGCTTCAGGTGTAGGAGACTGGCCAGACTGGTATTAAAAGACATGCTAAATCGGGAAAAGAAGTAGAGAGACATCTTACTGAAACTTACATTTAGCGATGCAATGAATCGCATCGATGAAGACATATTTTAAAATATTTTTTTTCATTCGGCGAAAAATTTGGCAATAGTTGTCAAGAATCGCCTCGAGACTTCCAGACACCAGATGATACTTAAGATTTAAAGTGTCCTCCAACTGTTGCTTTGAACAATCATCTCCTACATAGGACGCTCTAATGCAACGACAATTGAGGCTAGGGACTAGACGATAGAATTGCAATACTCTCCAAGTAAACGACCAAAATCGTACGGGGCTAGCTCAAAGGTTAGACTTTTCCCAGATCCGGTTCGCGCTGACACAAACAAATCTCTGCGAGACAGATATGCTTGAATTGTTTACTTTTGATAGTCGCGCAATTCGGAATACCCTGTAGATTCAGCCATCACTTATGTTGAAAGTCACGCTTCGCTGAGTATGGCAAATTTTGATTGTGAACTCTATCCCCTGGGGTCCACAAGGACTACTCTGATTGATCTAGCTAAGCGACCCGTTTTTGGGTCGCTAAATTGGCGCCAATCAAGTATGAAAAGTCCATCGTCCCGCGCGTTGTCTACATGAGATGAAGGCTTTCCGAAAGTCTAAAGGAGTATAAGAGGAGACTGAAGTTAGTGCTGAAGTCAAAATTAAACGGCAAGAATAAGATCCAAGCATTTAACACGTGGGCAGTGGCGGTCACGAGATATGGAACTGGTATCATCAAATGGACAAACAATGAATTGAGAACTCTGGACAGAAAGACCATGTATGAAGCATTTCATCCCAAGAGCAATTTGACACGTTGTACCTCAAAGCCACTTATGTCATTGAGTACGAACAAAGAGTAGAAAGCAACGAGTTTAAGAAGGCTTGGCATGAGGAGAAGTTAAGGAATTGGAAGGGGAAGTATTTCAGAAACATTCCAGACGTGACAGCTGTTGTTGGAACGTGAGAATGGTTGAGTAAGGCGGATCTGAAAGAGCAGACTGAGGCCCTATTATGCTATTAGGGCCAACAGCGTGAGACTTTATATTGATAAGACGGCGGAGTCCCCCTTGTGTAGATTATGTGGTGAGAAGGTTGAGAACAACCATCACGTTATGAGCGGGTGTAAGAAGTTAGCTCAGAAGGAATACAAACGCAGATATGACAACGTTGCGAAGGTTTCCACTGGAAACTGGTTGAGAAATACGGATTAGAGCAGAGCAAAAAGTGGTATGAGCATACACCTGAGAGTGTAGTAGAAAATGAAAGAATCAAGATCTTGTAGTATGTCTGTATCCAATGTGACTATGTTATTGAAGGTAGCATCGTAATCATCTACAATAAGGAAGAGAAGAACTGCTTTATTTTTGACATCGCTATCTCGGGAGATTCAAGACTCAGTAAAAAAGAAGGGTGAAAAGGTTGAAAAATACCAAGACCTGAAGAGAGAAATAATGAGAATGTGGAATTTGAAAAGTGCTCAGGTAATACCTATAATTGTTGGGGCCCTAGGTGGAGTAACAAGAAAGTTATGCGACTGCGTTGGGAAATTGGGCATTACACTCCGAACAGCTTTCCTACAAAAGACTGCACTATTAGGAACAGCAAGGATTCTAAGAAAGGTGCTTGATACATAATCTATAAAGGAAAGATCGTGTGGAACCCTTGGTCGTAGCTTATGCCCCGTTTCCTCAGTCTTTTAAAGCGGCAAAGATCAGCCTATGAAGGTGAAAATAATAATTATCATAATAAAAACAATAATAATAATAATAAATAATAATAATAATAATAATAATTATTATTATTATTATTATTATTATTATTATTATTATTATTATTATTGAATAAGATTACTGCTTCTACTACTAATAATAATGATGATAATGATGATGATGATGATGATGATAATAACTTTATTATTTACCCACGGAGTCCAAATTCACAATAGGCCTTTCCTCGGAGCCCTGCAATTACAAGTGAGCTAACTTAAATAACACATTGAAAACAATGTATGTCATGATGAATAAATAGTTTAAAATCTATTAAAATATAGTTTTTCACGTCTTTTCTGATTTTCTTAAAATTTACAGATTCTCCAATCGCGTTGGTGTCAGTGATGAAGCGGCCACTCCGGAACTGAAAACCTTGGGATTCACTAATGAGGCTTATCGTAACGATTTGGGCTATAAAGAAAATTGCCGACACAAGTAAGATGGACGGCAAAAGCTCCGTTAGGAAAAACGTAGATTATGGACCGTGTGCGCATTGAGTAGTTGACGTTCAACAGTTATCAGCGATCGTCGACATTAAAGCGAACACTTGCCTTTGTTTTTCCTATAATAATTTCGCTCGTGTGATTTTCTTTTCTTTTCTTTTTTATATTTCATTTCGTAGAGGAGACAAGGTGATTAAATAAAGTGTTTCTTGCACGCCAAAAGCATAAAAGTAGTTGATGTGACTTGAGAAAATTCCGTAGGTTAGAAACAGATCAATGCAGTAGGATTACCCACACTAATTCCGGTGAGATCTAAAGCAGCAGTCTATCTAGCTGTCAGTGGATGCATCTGTTTAGTCCATATAGCGTCTTGCCGTGACCGGCTGGCCACATTTATATAGGTTTTTAAGTAAGGAACGAAATAAATCGTTGGTTCTCGAAAGTAACGTTAACTTTTACACCTGTAAACGTAAACGTGCTAAAAAGTAAATAAAGGTGCTTTTCGAAATAAAGTTTGCGCCTTCATTGAATTCGTATTATTTGACTAAAATAAAACATTAAAATGGCTACAAAATTTACGATTCTACATGAAAAAGTAATTTACAGCACTGTTGGTGAAAAACGAAAGTGTATGAACGGGAGAGGAGAAGGTCACATTTACAGGTTACCTCCTCCAAAAAAGAAGATATTGTACACCCTGTTCACCGGTAGAAAAAGGCATGAATATGGGCAGTTGTAATGTTGTGTATACAGGGTGATTCGAGAAGATCAGCTAAGAATTTTGTTTGCAATTTCTTATATGACATTTATCAATTGTAACTTCATATTCCCAACCCATGAAAAGACACAACAGAAATATTTGGGGTACAGGGGTTGGGGAAAAAGTACTCGAGTTGCCCCTAAAGATAACCGTAGGGTCCTAATCCTCAGGCCACATCCAGTTCACCAGGCTAAGAGGTCCAAATCATTTCACGGATTTTTAGTCTCAGGGCCACAGGGAGGTATTAAGCCTATGATGGAGAGCTAATCCCCAGGCAACATCCAGATCACCAGGCCCCTGAGAAGTCCTAATCCTCTCATGGGGTTCTAATCTCAAGGCCACAGAGAGTTCTTAATCCGCTCATAGGGCCACTTAGTGATCAGCACAGCTATCCTGTGCTCCCATTCTACCAAGACAGCTGACCATGTGAGTTTATGGGGCAAAGGGCGACCTGTATGGAGCACTTTATCCCCACCCAGTTTAATGTGATACAAATACCTTGCCAAGAAAATATTATCATCACTGAACCTGTTAAAGTATCAAAATGAAAGGGGACAGTATACGGTGCATGTCCAAAGCAGCACTGGGCTGAGTGACTATAACAGTATTTAACCCAAGACTTAAAGGAACAGACAGGCTGTTCAAGTCCATTAGAGTACTAAGCTAAATAATTGTGACATTTGTTACAAAGTCTGTAATGGGCAGACATGCCGCATAAGTCTACTACAGTACTGGGTTTTAGAAAACTAACTAAAATCTGCAACAAATGAACTCGTTCACAAAGTTAAATATTGGAACGCTATGCAAAACATAGTTTTGGACTATGTTGAATGAAGCATAGTAAACTAATCGCTTGAAATAGATCTGTACTCTGTAAAGTGTAGCCAACATGCAAGCAAGACAAGGGGGTAGGTGGGTGGGAATTTTAGATCAACAGTTGGAAATGTAGAAGAATTATGAACTGTGCAAAAAAAAACTGAAATGGAAGTCCCTTTGTTTGGATTGACAGCAGATATTTCCTGCATTGCCATTGGCCTAGCTATAACAGCCTGGAACATGTTGAGTGCAATAAGTCAAATTGACCTTTGGAAGTAAACACAACACCCACTGACTTGCCAGCAGATTGCATGAGCGATACAAGAGCTTTCAAACTTTAATTTATATTGCATATAAATTGTCTTCTTAGAATATTCGCTTGGCACTCATTATATAGCCTATCGTGTTCTGCATAGACTTTTTTGCCACCGCCAGACACAGGTAACTATCATTTCCTGGCTTACGTTTTCTCTTGCCCTCGTCACTTAAATTTGTACATTTCTTTATTTTCCCAGGGCCCCTATTTATACCGAGCTTGAAAATGAATAGACTACCCTGGTTAAGGAGGCTGGAAAGGGTTTTCAGCTGAGCGCACGCGTAAGCCACACACGCAATTCTAAAAGCTGCTCGGGTCAGCCCATGATTCAAAATGGCTCACCAGAAAAAAAATAAATAAATACCCGTAACTTCGCTCACCTTTCTTCTAATTCTTATATATATATATATATATATGTGTGGGACATTTGGGGTGGCTTTATAAGCTTAACCTCCATCCCAGACATCAGCACTGCACTGATGAGGCCCAGAAGGCCGAAACAGTACTGTCTGCAGTTAGTTATATATATATATATATATATATATATGAAATATAAATAGACATCTCCTATACACCAAAACTACAAAAATTGTGCACAAACGGTATAACGGTCGATTAAATCCGTTTGGGTTGGCCTATAGCTCCACTGGCGCCTGCTTTCAAATGCCCAGGGGACGCATGCGAAATAGTGATCTTGTAACCCCCCTTATTTTTCGTGATTTTGCAACTTTACTAGTTTATATCTCTGCTTCCGGACTGTGAATTTTTTAAAATGTTTTTGTATGTTAGCTTAGATTAATTTTTAAAAAAAATTATGTCGGTGAAAAAAAAAAAACAAAAAAAGCAGACAATTTTCAAGAAAAGTGATTTTTCTGGAAAACTGACCTGCAGATTTTTTGGAACTTTAAATATTTTAGAGATTGTTTCTAACATTATCTGGTAATTGACCTGCAGATTTTTTGGAATTTTAAATATTTTAGAGATTGTTTCTAACATTATCCGGTAATGCTGAATGGAAAGATTTCACCACCCCGTTTTTTTTTTCAAAAAAGACTATATATCTTTGCCATGGTAACTTACTTACTTACTTGCAGCCTTCCTTTCTAAAAATGTTATAAGGAAAAATGATGTTTTTTTCCTGATATATTTGAGGTTTGGTAAGACTGATGACGATTTGTAGCGTTGAAGCTTTCAGAATTCAT
>NC_090895.1:9165334-9175334 GCF_036669925.1 Montipora capricornis | reverse complement strand
TCGAAGCCCCCTTATTTTAGACATCTTCGAGACTTTTATTTCGAGGGAACCGCTCTTGACAAAAAGTTTCCAGAATGTCGAGTTTTAATCTGTGAATGTCTAGCTGTCATAATGTCTAGAAAAGTCTTTCATTTTAGCTCAAATTACTACATAGAAAAAAAGTTACTGTTACTTTAAGAGAATAAATATAGTGTACACCATCTTTTCACTGAAATAAAGTCATTTAATGGCAAAGAATACATCTGTAGAACATGCCATGCAAAAGTTTCAAAAGGACAAGTACCATGTCAAGCTGTATGTAATAAACTACAAGTTTTTACAACACCACCAGAACTCTCAGGACTAGAAAAACTTCAACAAATATTAATAGCAAAGAGGATGGTTTTTGAAAAGATAGTGGTAATGCCTAAAGGCCAACAGAGGAAGATTGGAGGAGCAATATGCAGTGTACCAGTTGAATGTGATCAAAGATGTAGAACATTGCCACGTCCTCCTGAAAGGTCAGGTATAATCATGTTGAAACTGAAGAGAAAGATGGAGTTTAGAGGCCATGTATATTTTTAAGCTGTGCAATTTCAACTGATATTAAATGCTCTGATGTGACTCAAAATGAATAATCCATTGTATGATAAGATATGTATATCGAGTCAACAGCAACATTGAATTCGCACACTTGTAAGTCAACTTATAAGTACTCTTGTGTTTCAAGTTTATGTGCTAAAATAAAGAGCATTTCATGTGTACTGAGTCCATTTGCTTTCTGTGCCCTTGACCAAATACTGTCTTTCTTTTCAGTACCAGATGAAGATGGACAAGCTGGTAATAGGGAAATACAAGGTTTCCTCACATACAGCTGTAAGTCAACTTCTAAACCCTCCTGTGTTTCAATTATCTACTAAAATAAAAAAGTATTTGATATCTGTTGAACCAATAATTGTTTCCTATCCCTTTGACAAAATATTCTACTTCTTTTATCAGATGAAGATGAAGTAGTTGATAGAATGCCAATACCAACATTGAGGTCACACACTAGTAAGTGTTTTTGAAGGACGTTATTGTTATAATGGTAAATTACATCAAAAAAATAAAGAGCATATGTTGGTAAGCAATTGGTATTTTAAATCATAAAAAAAAAACCACTGATACAGAGGCCAACTCCAAAGCCTCAGCTGCTTTGGCCACTGTGCACCCTCATTGTTAACAAATCTATTTCTATCCTCAGTTTTCCTAATTTTGTCTTATATACCTGTATAATCTCTATAATTGGTTGAAATATCAATGTGCAGAATAAAGATTCCTTGCTTCCTTCCAGGGTTGATTAAGCCAATCTTTCTAATAACGTTGTTTCTAAAAGGACGTTGAAAATAGTTTGTGGTTACCACATATAACTAGAAAAGCACCCCTTAGTTAAGATATTGTGAGTTTACTTAGTGTAGTATGAATCACTGCCTCTCCTTTACAGTCATCACAACTGCATAATGATTTATCTTTGTCACAACAAGAATGCAATGCACAGTTTTCCTTAACATTTTATCCAAAATATTCTAGGATAACGTTTCTTTTACAAGTGCCTGTGGCGACAAATTTCCTCATTATCTGTTGCAACTTTTCCTTGCCACTACTTATATCGTATGAGTTGATTAGAATTCTAGATATAGCTGGATCACCATCCCTGCCGGCTCTCTCAGGCTTTTGCAAATCTCCTCCATTCTCATGGGAACACCAATACATACATACATACTTAATTGACCACTCCCCATAGGGGCTTTTCAGGGCCAATGAAACACAACGAAACGACAGAACAGAACAACGACAATTGTTAAGAATCCCAACCGGCCGGAGGCAAACCAGTTGGCTATTTACAAGTGCAGCTGGGAAGTTGAACCAGGGACAACCAGGATCAAATTCATCGAGTGGTCAGAGCGGGTCTTGAACCCGGGATCTCCGGTTCTCAAGGCAAGCGCCCTAACCACTGGGCCACACTGCCTCCTAAAAACAATATGCACAACTTCTCGAATGTGAGGGTAGTCTACTCCAGTGCCAAATGTAACAGTGACAAAATGAACTCTGATTTTGCCTCCGGACCTTTTATTAGGTCATCTAGTATGTTTTTTTTTTATTTTTCTGGATAATTGTCATGGAACTGTGCAAACAGTCTGTCTTTTTTTTTTTTTGCCAATTTTGAAGCACCTATTTGCGTGCACTGCTCCTGACCCAAGTGATGATGAAAAATGCTAAAGCATTCCCCACAAATTTCTAAGTTTGAATAAAACACAGTAAGCGACATATTTTCTCTCAACTCTTTCAGCTTTGCTATGTAAGGTAGCAGGAGAGTCTCTATCTTATTGTCACCTGTATGCTGGCAGCCTGCAGTAGTGTAAAATATATTCTTTCTATTTGGGTTGACTGCAATTGTGACAGTATCCTAGAGAGTGTGAAATTATCTTTTTGGTTTTCTCTGATTCAGTAGCTGTAAGAGCAACTATTGGTACAATAGGAAACAGGGCATTCAGCATACCTAGTTGCGTATAAGCAGGTCGAATTTTTTTCCTCTGGAAAATATGATTTATTTTAATGTTATTCAACTGTATTTTTGTTTTTCTTTTGGAGTTGATGGCTGTGTTTTGGAATTCCCAATTGCAAATCCCTTCAAATCTTATCACCTGTATTTCCTTTGACACATATACAAAGATTCTAAACACAAAATAACTCCTGATAAGTGTATTTAATATATGATCATTTCAATTGCAGTTTACAGTGTAGTCTGTCAGAGATCAACTACTTTTAATTGTACCTCATACCTGAACTGCTCAATGAATTCAAACACTGCAAACATCTCTTGCAGACTACATACTTTAAGTAACATGATTTTGTTTCAACTCAAAATGCAAAATTACACATGTGCTAAAATGTATGAACAAGTTGATGCTTGCATATTTGTTAAATCGGTTGATATTATTTAGATTATCAGTTGATGATCATCTCTAGAAAAGTTGACATCTGGCCCTTGAATCTACATGTACCAGTAAAAATGCAAACGTATTGGAGCCATTCTTCTCTTTAATGAGCTGCAAAATATTGTACTACTTAAAGACACAAATGACCAAGATGCCTCCCTAGTACATATATAACCGTGCTTTTTGACTGATTTCAAAGGTGATAAAGTGTGTACAGTCGAACCTCGATTATCCGGAATTTTTATTTATTTATTTTTTTCTTCTTGTAATTGCTTCTTTTTATTCTGCCACAATTACGTTACGATACCTAAAGAACTTGATTTACTAACTACAATTTACAAACTTATCTACAACTTACCGAAAGGGGAAAAAAAAAAGAAAAGTTACAACTTACAAAACACTACTCAAAATGTCTTACATAAAAAAAGAACGAAACAGTACTTACAATAAGCTACAAAATTAAAAGCAAAGAAGACCAACTAAATGCAGGATGTGACAGGGTTAATTTTCTAGTAAGTGTTTAAAGCAGCTACTAACTTTTCCCCTTTATTTAAAGTGAGTAGCGAGATTTTGCGATTATCCGGACTTTTTCTTTCGTCCCAATTTTGTCATGAATATTTATTAGTCATGATCAAGATCCGTAGCCATAAAAAACTGGGACAATGAAAATCAATCTTGGGATTGGGCAGACTGTCATGTCGTTCACACGCGGTTCTTAGCCCTTGCTTAAGAAATTGGATTTCTAATCCAAAAGAACTATACTGTAAGGATGCTAAGTAGTTTTATTATTTTATAGAAGTATTAGCAAATGCATCGTCAATAACACATCGTCAATATTTTAACGCAGTATTTCAATGGGAAAAAAACGCTCAAAACCTGGCTCGAGTTCATCGGCAAACGAAGAAGAAATGGCTGGTCAGGATCTTGGTACAGGAAACGATCTCTATAGAGAACTGAAAGAGTCGATCGAATGCCTAAAAAGATTGGTCACTGAGGGTCTTGCCAGATTACATGGTGATCTAGACATATTACGAAGCGAATCCAAATCGGATATTAAAGAAATGAGCTGTAATATAAAAGACATCAAAAAGAGTTTGAATTTCACGCAAGACGAAGTTGATACCTTTAAGGAACAACTCAAGAAGGAAACAGAAGAACGCTCTTCGGAAATGGAACTTTTAACGGCGACAATAACTAATCTGGAACAGTCCCTAAAAGAAGCAGTGGAACAGAATATAACCCTTGAACAGTACACTAGAAGAGAGAACCTGAGATTTAATAATATAAGGGAACATGAAGGTGAAGATTGCAAAAAAGTTATTTATGACACCATTGGAAGAGACCTTGGTTTAGATATCTCCGAATTAAGATTTCATGCAGTCCACCGAATAGGTAAGACAGATGGAGTTAGATGCAGGCCTATTATAGCAAGATTTGTCTGTCGTGAAGATCGAGACAAGGTCTAGTCAAAGAGAGGTAAGATTAAGGAATCGAGTGTACACAGACACGCATATATCACAGAAGATTACGCTATGGCCATTCAAAAGGAACGCGAAGTCTTTATTAAGGCTATGATGAAGGCTCGTAATGAGCATAATCTGACTCAGGCAAAAGTTAAAGGTCGTTATTTGTACATCAAAGGTGAACGTTTTAGTTTCGAAAATGTACCTGAATATATAAAATAATCCAATATCCATAATTTATTTATTTTCCAAAACACTATAACACTCGAATGTGCCTTTTTGGAAACCCATTCACAACGTATTATTCCCCCTTTATGCAAAGTCAGTGTCTAAATGGCGTTAGAATCCATTTCAACACTTTCACAGCGTTTGAATGTCCTGTTGAGAGTGATAGCTTTTGTCTTCCATGCAACCAGTTTTAAATACCGTAAATTGCAATCATGGATCGCAACAACGTAAAGTTCAAAGCCATCTCGCTAAACGTTCGAGGTATTCGTGCATTCGAAAAAAGAAAGTCTATACTTAATTGGTTGATTAATCAGAGCGCAGATATTTCTTTTCTACAGGAAACGTATACCACGGTTGAAATTGCTATTCATCTTTTCGCATGGTTCTAATCATAGCTGTGGTGTGGCTATCTTTGTTCATAAGTCGTCAGACTTCAAGCTTATATCGTCGCGTGTTGACAATGAAGGCAGGTATCTGATCTGAGAAGCAGTAATTCAAGACACCCCTTTTCTTTTAAGAAATATATATGCGCCAAATAAAACGTCGAATCAATTCTCATTCTTCCAGGCTTTATCAGAACTTATTCCCGTTGAGGAACTCCGGGAGTCCAGTTATAAGTTTGTAATTGAGGGATATTTCAATGTTGCCTTGCAATCTTCTTTAGATTGCTCGGGAGGGAACGCTACTTTAAAAGAATTAAGGTTTTTGAAGATTTACTTATACAGTATGACCTAGTAGATATTTGGAGAATTTGGAACCCAAAAAGTAAAAAATTCACTTGGCATCAAAGAAAACCAATTATCCAAAGGAGACTGGACTACTGGTTCATTAGCGACTTGCTCCAGGACGATGTCGCCAAAATTGACATTATTACTAGCATCAAAACAGATCACCCCGCTATCGTTCTTGAGGTGGATTCTATGGCTGACCAGCCGAGAGGTCCCTTCTTCTGGGAGTTTAACAACAGTCTCCTAGAGGACCCCATTTTTGTCCAGAGCATGCGCGACAACTTGCCTCTATGGCTAAAAGAAATAAGCTTTTGTGAAGATTTAAGAATTAAATGGGATTATATCAAGTATAAGATTCGTCAAGATGGTATTAAATATAGTAAAGTGAAAGCTAGCGCAAGGAAAAGTAAGCTTGACGAAATTGAAGGAAAACTAAGGGCATGCGAGGAAAAAGTTGGAGAGGCGCCTTCGCCTGAGAACCTAGAAAACCTTGAAGCCTGTAAAACGGTTTACGAGAGAGAATACGATTATATGGTGAGGAGTTTGATAATTCGGTGGCGCGCCAGGTGGTATGAACAAGTTGAAAGGAACACAAAATATTTCCTTAACTTAGAAAATCATAATAAAAAGAAAAGTTGTGTTAGGAGGCTGCTAAACTCAGATGGCGCAGAGATAACAGACGCGAATAACATATTAGATGAAGTTCACAATTTTTATTCGGATCTTTATGACGAAAAGACAGGGATTCAGACTGATGCTACTCACTTACCGTTCTTGGTGGACTCCTTATCAATTCCGAAATTAAACGATGATATGAGGAAAATATGTCATGGCCAGTTAACATACTCTGAATGTTTTAAACTCCTTTCTACTTTTGAAAATAACAAAGCCCCTGGGAATGACAGACTCTCCAAAGAGTTTTATCTTTTTTTTTTTGGCCAGAGATTGGTAATTTGTTGGTAGACACATTAATCTACTCTCATGATCACGGCGAACTTTCGAAGTCACAAAAAGAAGCTGTCATAACCTTAATACAAAAAAAAAGGATAGGGACAGAAGCCTGATAAAAAAACTGGAGACCAATTTCTCTTCTAAAGGTAGACGTAAAAATAGGCTCGAAGGGTATCGCAAAAATATTAGAAAAGGTCTTACCATATTTAATACATCGCGATCAAAATGCATTTGTGAAAGGAAAAACAATTTTTGATGCGGTTAGAACAACTAACGATGTCATGGACTTGACGGAAATCAAGGGATGTAAAGGCATAATGTCTGCCGTCGATTTTGAAAAGGCATTCGACTCTCTTAGGTTGGAATTTCTTTTTAAATCTCTTGAAACTTTTGGCTTTGGTGCGTCCTACGTAACATGGATCAGGACATTTTACAAGAATATAACGAGTTGCGTAGTTAACAATGGCTTTTTCACACCATCCTTCCAGGTTAAACGAGGCGTTCGCCAGGGTGATCCTTTATCGCAATCTCTTTTTATTCTAGTTCTCGAATTGTTAGCAATATCCATCCGCAACAATCATCGAATAAAAGGAATAACAGTGGGGGGGATTGAGATAAAACTAGTAAATTTTGCTGACGATATGACAACCTTCGTTCGAGACAAACAGTCTTATCTTACTCTTTTTAATGTTATTAGTTTATTCGGGACACTTACTGGCCTTAAGATTAACTGTGCACGATAAAACTGAGTCTCTCTTACTTGGAAATCTTAAAGAGACTGCGAGTAGCTTAGAACTAGATATCTGTGAATTTAAAAGATATGTTAAAATTCTAGGTGTTTACTTTACTTATAATACATCAATGTTTTATAAACTAAATTTTGAATCAATTGAAAAATCATTAAAACAATTGGTAAAAGGATGGAGCTGGAGAGGATTAACGCTGATTGGAAAAGTGCAAATTATTAAATCGTTTGCTTTACCTAAGGTCTTGTATAGGCTAACGTTAATTTCAAGTAACAAAGAGTTTATTAAGAAAATAAACACGTTATTTTCTTTTGTTTGGAAAGGTAAAGATAAAGTTAAGCGCGCGGTTCTAATAAATCAAATAGAAAAAAGGTGGACTTAAAATGCCTGACTTGAACTCGATGATCTCCGCTCAAAGAATCATGTGCATAACGAAGTATCTCTCTTCATATGCAGCCAGTTGGAAGAATTTCTTGGATTTTCATTTAAGGAAGGTTGGTGGTAAATTCTTGTTTCACTGCAGTTTCAACTATTCCAAGTTATCAATAACCCTTCCTAAATTTTACAAAGAGTGCATTATGACATGGGCTTTCTTAAACTGTATAAGCCCTTCCTCAGCCTCGGAGATTTATGAACAATTTTTATGGAACAATAGGTTCATCTGCATTGAAGCCCGCTTATGTAAATCCCGCTCATGCAAATCAACCAAAACTTAATTGATGCTGGTATTATAACTGTTCGGGACCTTCTCGACTCACATGGCAATTTGAAACAACTTATTACCTACAACATGCACACCTCTCACCTATTGATCATTATTTCCTTTTTAGTCTCTTTTGTGCCATCCTGGAGGAATGGCGTAGATTGTTAAAGACAAATGAAAACGTGGCTCTTTTGCACGATTGTTTTGTAGATTTGGATAGTTTTTCACTACACCTTGAAGGGGAAAAGATCGTTGTTGAAAAGATTCAATCGAAACTATTATATGAAACGTTTTCTTCTAAAATCTCTTCTAACCCTACCTCTATGAAAAAATACAACGAAATGTTCAACACAGAGACATTTGAACTAGACTGGGAAAGAAAATTTTATTTGCCTTTTAAAGTAACGATGAATACAAAGTTAAGCTAATTACAATATAAAGTTCTTCATGGAATTTGTTATACAAACATTATACTCTTCACATGTGGTTTAGCCAATTCCCCGTTATGTTATTTCTGTAATAAAGAACTGGAGACATTAGAACACTTTTTTTTTACTGTAATAAGGTTAGTACCTTTTGGAATGAGATAAACATTCTCCTCAAATCGCAAAAGTTAATCTCTAAAAGCTTCCATATTAAAGATATTTTATTTGGGCTTTTTTCTGCGGATAATGTTGATGACAATATTCTAGTTAACTACATTAATATACTTGAGAGCAAATACCTTATTTTTCGCTCGAAATTAAGCAAAACTGTTCCCACTATTGCCCTGTTAATATCAAAAAGCAAAACAGCGCACCAGATCGAGCGTTTCATTGTGAGGAAAAATAACAAACTCCACTTTCATAATAAAAAATGGCATCCTTTTTTACCCATAATGGAGCATGAGCTATCACCTCCAACTCCTAACTTAAACTAATACTGTAGTATTGTAATATGTTGAAATGTGTATTGTGCGTATAGCTTAGATGTGTAGTGTAGTTCGGATTTTCTGTCTTTATCATAGATAGGTAGCGTAGTTTCGATATACAGCTCCGATGTATAGTTTAAAATTAAAATGTAAACTAATAAATAATAATAATAATAATAGTTAATAATTTATTCACTTATCTTGCGCAAATTAACAAAAATTTGATCAAATGCGCATTACAATTATGAAAAGTTCAAAAAGTTAAAAATACATATATAACAATTTGAGATAAAAAAGAATAAAAATCTTAAAAGCTAATTAAATTATGAGACTCCTATAAATATGCCTTTGAAAAAAGATGCGCTTTTAGATGGCGCTTGAACTCCTCTAGGTCACTCTTGCGTCGCAGCTGTCCAGGAAGTGAATTCCATAAGCATGAGGCGGCGACTTGAAATGCCCTAATAAAATGTGGATATGTTAAAAAAACAACAACAACAAAAAAAATACATTCTTTTTAAAACTACAGCGTTGAAAAGTGAAGTAAAGGCAAGTTTGTTTGGCTTTCAAAAAGCAAAATAAAGCAGCGCTCGCACACGTCGTAACTACTACAGAACGTTCGAATGAGTTCTGAGTGGCTTGGAGTTGCTTTGTTGCTAAGTGAAATTTCACGCTCTAGTGGCTCGTTCGGAAAACAACGGTAGATATCTGATATCCGCAAGAGCAAGGAAAAGATCATGACGTTTGCCGACACGCGTACAGGTATTCACAAATGACAGTGAAGATGTAGACCATATTGTTTTCCAAACGATTTGCAAATGTTTTGTTTCACGAATGAATGTCGCTTTCTGAATGTAATCAGTTTTTTGTTTCTCATTAATATTCATATTCTCGATTATCCGGACCCTCGATTATCCGGACTATTTCGTCTATTGCCAACCAGTCCGGATAATCGAGGTTCGACTGTATAGATATAAAATATATACGGTTCTAGAATAGGGGAATCTACTCATTTTGAAAATTATGTAAATCAAAAATTGTTACCATTCTTCAATGAGATGTGCTCCGTCAACTACAACTGCTTTCACCTTTACCTGATTTGAATACTGTCCAAAACCTTACGCCTCTTATCTGGGTGCCCATAAATGATTCGATATTTGCACTGATTTAGTCCTTCCGTTTGTGATGCAGAGAAGTCTAACGAATCCCCACTACGAGTTATTACAGATGGTACTTGCATACTCTCAAGTTTGATTGACTGATCCCGCATTAAAGCATTAAAAGGCGATACAACTAAAATAATAGAGTCGCTGACTT
>NC_090895.1:9147834-9152834 GCF_036669925.1 Montipora capricornis | reverse complement strand
TCAAGGGATGTCTTTAACATTCGATACATTTTGCAACGATCGAATCCATTCCCGTAAAAGGTCTTAAACGAAACGGTCGCCATAATTCCCACGATCGAGAAAACAGACGGGGGTTCACATTTCCTTTAGCACCAGTTTGAAGTTGTGCCGCACGCGTGCAAGAATTTTCATGTCGTGATCAGCATTTTTCAAGCCGTAGAAGGAGCTCAACGGTGCGTGAAGCAGAGTGAAAATAAAGTCATTTGAAAGGACGTCTGAGATCAATAGTAAACAGTATTTCATATCTAATGAATCATTTTTTTTTTTATCCCTTTAACCAAATTCTGCTTCTTTTACCAGATGAAGATAAACTAGCTGATAGTGTAGTAATACCAACAATGCGTTTGCACACTAGTCAGTCAATTTATAACAATGCTGTGTTTCAAGTATATGCTAAAATAAAGCATTTCATGTTTGTTGAATCAATTTGCACCTTATCCTCTTCATTCTTCATCCAATACTCTGTTTCTATTACCAGATGAAGATGGACAAGCTGGTAATAAGGAAATGCAAGGATTCCTCACATACAGCTGTAAGTCAACTTCTAAGCTCTGTTGCGTTTCAAGTATCTACAAAAATAAGCAATATTTCATATGTATTGAATCAATTTGTTTCCTATCCCCTTGACTAAATGCTCTGTCTCATTTACGAAATGAAGATACATTAGCCGATGGTGACAGAGTAAATACTAACATTGAATTTTCACACTTGTAAATCAACTTAAAAACATTTCTGTGTTTCAACTATTTACTAAAATAAACAGCATCTCATGATGTCCGCTGAATCACTTTGCTTCTTATCCCATTGACCAAATACTCTATTTCCTTTAGCAGATGAAAATGGAGTAGCTGATGAGGAGCCCACACCAACATTAAATTTACACACTTGTAAGTCAACTTATAAATACTACTGTGTTTTAAGTATGTACTTAAAAGAACATTATTTCATGTCTGTTGAATCAAATTTGATTCCTGTCCCCTTGACCAGTACTCCGTTTCTTCTACCAGATGAATATGTTAAATACCATGATTATGCCACAATAATTTAAACCAAGCTACATGTTAATCTCATTCTGCACTCATAATTCATCATATATTTCTAATACCGTTGCGTTTGGCATGCACCTTTAACTTTCAAACTTAATGGCATTTATATCACAAACTGAAAATCTCATGGAAATACTTTGTTATGGGACACATATCGAATAGAATAATTTAGTTCAACTCATCAATGGTTATGGTGTCTCAACTGAAGATTGTAGTGTAAAGCAATGTCATGTATCGGGAGTTGGAATACTATCCTCGAAAATGAACGTTTGTTTTTCCGAGTGGCGCCCAACAATCGATGTTACGCATGCCCAGCTCAGGAAACCCAACAAGATGCAACATTTCTTCCTTTCGTATAAAAGGTAACTGCTATGGTAAGGGTAAGAACTGATACTAACACAGCGCAACTAAGCGGATAATGTTGTTAATGTTCATAGTCTTTTAAGTAACTTGGCGCTGTTCTAACTCTTGTAGGGTAACGTCTCTCTGGCTGAGTAGTGAGCAACATTCCAGGTATACCAGTTGCTTGAGTCCCTTTCTGCAAGTCTGGAACTTGCTGTTCTGCGACAAATCCCTGCTGCTCTTGTGGTGAATTGCTGGCAAATTGTGTCAGATTATGATATTTAGAATTCTCTAAATTCATATCTGTGTCAGGTAGTGCAGATGTGACGGGGATCCAGAGACAGGCTCACTCTCTATTCCTGCTGGGTCATTCACTGGAAAACTAGTCAAACACCCAGACTGCTCATTCACACTACTTCTGATAAGCTGATCTATGTGTCTTTTCCAGAGTTGACCTTGAATATTTACCATGTAATTCCTTGACCCAAGTACTTGAGTAACAATGCCTTGTATCCACGTTCCTCTTTCACTGTAGTTTCTGGCCATAACGTGGTCCCCCACTTGTAGATTGCGTAGTTGTCTATCACTGGTTCGCTCGACGACAGCCTGTTGTTGTGCTTCAACAGGTTTGTGTACTGAGGGAGTCAGCAGATCCAAACGACTACACAGTCTTCTTCCCATGAATAACAGTGACTCACCAGTAGTTGAATGTGGGATATTACGATACCTTAGTAAATACCTTGCGAGTACGGTGTCCACATTTGGACCTTTAAGGTGAGCTTGTTTCAGCGCTTTTCAAAATCTGAACGAACCTTTATGCCTGGACATTAGTGGACAGTTTATATGGTGATAAAATTCTGTGCCTTACATTTTTCTGTGCACAAAATTCTTGAAATTCGGAAGAAGTAAACTGTGGACTATCATCAGATACTAGTATTTCAGGCAAGCCTTGTCTACTAAATACCCCACGAAGAACACTGATTGTCATAGAACTTGTTGTAGTATTCATTTATTATTCCGGATACTTACTATGTGCATACACTAGTACTAAATACATGCCTCGGGCGACAGGCCCTGCGAAATCTACGTGAAGACGAGACCAGGGATGAGAAGGGAAAGTCCAAAGATGGACAGGTGCACTTGGTGGATTGGATTTCATGGACTGACTTTGCACAATAAAACCATCCATTCAATGTCCACGTCAATCTTTGGCCACCACACATAAGATCTGGCCAACGCCTTCATCTTTGTGATCACGGGATGAGTTTCATGCAACTTCTTTAGTACTTCTTTCTGTAAAAGTTGGAAGGACTACACAAGTGCCCCAAAGTAAACATCCTTGCTCTAATGTCAGCTCATCCATTTTGTTCTTGAATGGAACAAGTTCAGGATCAACCACTAGAGGCAATCCACACAGGGTATATCTGTAAACTCTTGATAAAAGTTGATACACTGCTGTTTTCTTCTTAATCATTTCACTAGTGACGTTTGAAATGTCCTCGTGTTCTAGAAAATATCAGTTAACCTTTGGACTTTCAGGAGACCACACCTGTGGCAGCGGAAGGCGAGACATGAGATCTGCGTCTACATGAGCAGTTGCATTTCGGTACTCTATCTTGTAATTGTAGGACTGAAGAATAAGATCCCAACGTTGTAGTCTTGCAGCTGCATGAACAGGCCTGGTCCCAGAAGGGTAAGTAGTGGGCGATGGTCAGTTAAAATAGAACAATATGTGTCCCGGAAAAGACTTCAAAGATGTATCATCTGTAGGTTTGGGGCATCACGGCTGCCAACTTCTCAGCAGTGGAGTAGAATCCCTCACCATCAATTACATGTCCCAGGTACTGAACTGATTTTTTTTTTTCAAAACTCAAACTTGGCTTCTTAAGTTGAAACCCCACAGCAGAAAACTTGACATAGAGAGTTCAAATGATTATCTTTATCCACACTAGCAACCAAAATATCATCGAGGTAGCAGACTACCTTTGGAATACCAGCTAAGGTACTGTCCACAATTCTTTGGAAAATTGCAGGTCCCGAATGAACTCCATTAGGTAACCTCTTGAAGGAAAACAGGCCAACATGAGTATTTATAGTAACACAGGACTGCGACTCCTTTGCCAGTGGAATGTGGTGGTAAGCTTAACTCATGCCTAGAATACTGAAAACTTTACAACCTCTCAAAGCTTCGTAAAGATCATCTAATTTTGGAAGAGGGTAGGTCTTAATATCTGCACAGGAATTATATGTTAAGCTGAAATCTCCACAAATACGTACTTCCTCAGAATTATTTTTACCAGCTTTGACAATTGGGGCAGCACAAGGGGCAGAAGCAACTCTGTCAGTCACACCATCACGTTCAATATTTAACAGTGCAGTTTCCATCTTAGATTTCAGTGCATATGAAACTGACCTAGCTTTGTGGAATTTGGGCTCTTTGTTGACCTTTTAAATCCACTGGTGGGCCATTGTAACATGCCAAATTAGATTCAAATAAGGAAATGTACCTTTGAAGTACAGACTCTAGGCCACTTGATACTGTGGAGGACAACATTTTACTCACAGAAGATAATACTTGATTTACTTGCTTTAGGCCAGGCAGGTTTGGCCAATCTAGTTTAACATCCTGCAACCAGTTTCGTACAAACAAGGCATTGGATCCTTTAGGCACAAGGATTAATGGTAGTGAATATTCTTGGCCAGCATATTCCAACTTGATATTGGCTTCACCAAGTGGATATAGGGTTTCACCTGTATATGTTGATAACAGAACACGTGTAGGCCTCAATGGCAATGTGTCAAATGAGCGAGAATAAATGTGCAAGGGTGGAAATTTTGAGACTTTCATATTTCGAAGGAATAATTTTAAAGCAGTTTGAAAAAATAGAAAAATACAAAGATTTGTTTAAAGATCCTTGAAGTGTGACTGGGTGGCAAAACATCCTTTTCTCATACAAATCCTTGTAATGTCTTTCAACTGTAACAGCACCAGTTTAAATGACATACGTATGAGCTGCTCCTTTTATTTCTGGGAAAATCATGTCATGAAACCAGCAAAATCATTGTTTTTATGAAAAAAAGGTCGTGTGTCGACAAATTGTTACAAAGGCCTCTTGTAGCACATGCAGATGAGCAAAGCAAGATACCCACTAATGTTGTCATTTAGGAACGGAGGGAATATACGTGTATCTGTCTGGGTGATTAGTGATTTTAGGTTTCTTGGCTGCTCTCTTTTTTTTGTGAGGCTGGCTACTCACCTTGACTTCACTTGAGGGCCTCAAGCTTAAGGTGATTCCCTTGTTTTGCACCACGCATCTCATACTGCCCATAACATTGCGACTTCGGAAACGGCGGCGTTTCGCGCCGGCCATCTGAAGAGAGGCAACAAAGGCCGCTTTTGCTGTTCAAGAGCTTTAAAGTGCAATAATGACAACTCTTCTCGGTTAAGAAGGTGTTGTTTTGGAACTCCCCAGTCCTTTTGCCGAAAATGATCATTTTGAAGCCCAAATTGCCCCTTTGCCATCCACTTATCATCGTGTTGCGAAGAAACGAGCGCGGTAACCCCCAATTTTC
>NC_090895.1:9115334-9140334 GCF_036669925.1 Montipora capricornis | reverse complement strand
TCAGATCGCTTCAGGGCAAAGATACGTGTAACTTGTGAAAGGTCATGAATGCGCTGATCTGCATCCTAGGCAAGAATGGTGATAACAACAGGACACTACATCAATGAACATGCTGAATGTTGAGAATAGAATGCTCTCCCAACTTTGAATAAGAACATAAAGGTGCATGCACCTTTAGGTAATGCTCTAGTGTTGGGTCAATGTAGGGTTTGGATAGATAATATTCATATTCAAAGTTGGGTGAGCATTTTATTCTCAAACATTCAGCATGTTCATTGATGTAGAGTCCTGCTGTTATCATCTTCCTTGCCTAGGATGCAGATCAACACCCCAGAAACCAAAGATCCAAAAGAAGATAACAACAGTAAAATATCATTTTGCTCCATTTTAGTGTGCAATGTGGCTTTAGACTGAGAGACTAGGTTCATTAAAGTTTTGCTCGCTGCTTAAGCATCAGTGAAAAATACATGTAGACCTGATTATTTCAGGCCTAAACGGGATTTCAATCAATGATCAAACCCCATTCAGGCCAAATTTTTGCAGTTCAGGTCTATCTTTTGTTGCTACTTACATTTTGTAAAGCAGCAAAAAAAATTGTGATGATCGAGTCACTCATTTATTTCACCAAAGTTCAAATATATGAAATTCTTATTAATGGGTTATACTATTGCTAACATTTATTGATTTTGGTTCAGTATAAATAATTATTAAATGTTTTGATAGCTAAAAAACAACCAGATTTAAGATGATTGTAGAAATGCGTAGAGCAGTAAATAGACAAGCGGGTACATTTAATAATGAATGTGTATACAAATGTGCAAATTATGCTTGTTGAAAAACGGTATCTGATCTGAGCTAGCAAAAAAATCAATCACACTCTTACACCAGTGTTCAGAAGCTGCAAAATTGGCGAAGACGTTAAACTTTATGAACCGAAACCACCTTTAAGTAACCAAAAATGTGTGATGTATGATTATCAATGCAATTTGTGCGATGCAGAGTATGTTAGTTAACCAAGTCAGCACTCCATTAACACAGTGATAGCGGAGATCCGCGCGCGCCAAAGTCGCGCGCGCGCGGAGCACCATAGCTAAGAAAATATGGTAACCCATCGATGTGAGAAAATTTGATTTTATAACCATGACGTCATGAACGTCCGTACGTACGTCCGTCCGTCCGTCCGCCCCCTCATGTATGCCAATGTGACCAGTACACGTAACCATATCACGGGCTCAAGTTTAGAGCTCATCGAGGAGGCAATACTCCAGTTTACACTATAGCTAGTTTACAGCATACATCTTTGATATTGGACATCAATGTTATGGTCAATTGACACCTTTCAAAGCAAGGTATCCGCTGACCAGTATCACGTGGCCATATTGCGGGCTCAAGTTGGACCCTATCGAGGTCAGCTGTATTTTTTTTTCAAGTTGACCGCTGACCCGGGACTAGTTGTTGATTGGATCGCAGGCTCAGGCCAGGTCAGACACTCACACTCACACCTGAACGAGGCTTAAATTCTCGCGCTCTTTCTGTGGCTCGACGCGGCTACACAGTCATGCTACGTCAGCAAAGCTCTTGACAGTCGATGCTTTTCGTGTTCAGGTACGGTTTGGAAAATATATTTTTCTTGCATTTTTCGCTGGTTTCAATCCAGGTTTAACATAATATAGCTGTAGTTATTCAAGTCAAGCATTCGAGGGATATGAACTTAAAGCTGAGTGTTTATTTTTAATTTGTTTAGGGCTGCCTTTTGCTCTGAATTGCAGTTTTTGGTATGTCTTAAGATTTTTAATTTCGAATCTACTAAGGTTGCAAGATGCCTGGACGGCCTATGTCAGAAGAACAGAGACGAAAGAAGAGAGAAAGAGAACGAGAACGACAAAACGGTACACCAGTAATCATGGCTTAAAGTTGGTGGAAGAAGTTACTCCACAAATTCTTTTCTTGGACACTAAACCGTTTGTTATTTATACGGATGAGTTATTTCAAGTGGATGCATATTTCTAAAACGTGGTTTTGTCGTTTTTTTCTTTTGGTCAGGAATGAAACTCGAATTTTTATTGTTAACTGGAATTAAATAACAATCATCTGTACTCTTTTTGGACAGAAATAATCGATCTTTTTCTGGTTTGTTTGGCCTTAAAATGCGAGGGAACAAGAAGTTTTTTTTACTCCGCTTGCCTAACTGTTTTTCGATGTGCCTCGACAGTGACAAGAATTTTGTACTTATGTTCTAAACATGTAATCGCAATGAGTTCTCGTAAAAGTACAAGGAGAAATATCACCAGCTTATGTTTTCAGAAGTTTGTTTAGAGGGCGTACAGGTAATTTGTTGAAAATCTTGTTTGAAGTTTTTCCTTTCCAGCCGATTCTGGTTCTAGGCCAAGCTGGCGTGTTTCGATGAAATACATCGAATTGTAAATGATCTCGTTTTCAGGGATAAAGTGGAATAAATAAAGTACATCAATAAAACTCCTTGTTTGACCTTGAACCGACAAAGACGATCTGTCACATCACGAGCTATAGTACGTCTGTGATTTCTAATTTTAGCGTGATTCCTATTCGCTGGCGTTTGACAGTCGACTCTCAAATGGCCTCTTTCCTTATCCGTTCGCTTGCTGGGGATTTGCTTGTTTTCTTTTAAGACTCTTGCGATTCAAGAAAAATTAATTGCCAAACTGATGAATTCGGCTCATCCCTTCGTGATTCATGCGATCAGTCAGTTTTTCAAGTGAAATTAACCGTGGAATTCCGGCTAGTTAGGCAGCGAAGAAAATGTTAAATAATTAAGCAATATCCGGGGACAGTTCCAAAGCCTCTTATTTTCACTAATCCTACGGCCAGTAAAAATAAACAAGCCGGGAGCTCCGCTTTTAGGCTTGGCTAAATCTATATATTACAAATCGTTTTTCAGCAATCGACAAGCATTTAAGAAAGGACCACAGAATTAAAAGTCAACTAAAGTTATGATCCACGCTGTTATGAATGAAATTTTTGTAATCGCGTAGATAAGCCTGAAAAATTCAGGACTTCAACGGGCTTTCAAACTGTGACCTCGTGCTGCTAGTGCAATGCTCTAACCAATTGAGCTATGAAGCCACTGAGGATCATAGCCTCACTTGATTTCATATCCACAGTTCAGTATGTTATGTATCATTTCATATATCATTTCATTCACTGGTTGATTCATCAAAATAATAATAATAATAATAATAATAATAATAATAATAATAATATTAATTATAATAACATCATCATCATCATCATCATTGTCGTCGTCGACATCATCATCATTATTATAATTGGCAGTGTTAATTACACTTTACCTGGCTGCCGCTATACCGTCCATGTTTGATGTCGGAGCACAGCACCACAGCTAGCTGTTAATTATCTGTGAGTCGATTTTGATGAGGGAGGAAAACCGTAGTACGCGGAGAAAAACCCTCGAGTCAGGTTGAGATCGCCTGAAACTCAGCCCACATGCAGGCTGAGGCCAGAGTTGAACCCCGGCTCGCAGTGGTGGGAGGCTCGATAGATAACCACCAAGCCGCCCTGACACTTGAACCCACAAATGACCAGCAACCAACATCAGTGGCTTTATAGCTCAGTTGGTTAGAGCGTTGCACCAGCATTGTGAGGTCATGGGTTCAAACCCCATTGTAGTCCTGAAAAAAATTGATTCATTCATATCTGCAAGGATTATACATGTAGCTTCACTTGATTTCATATCCCCAAATCAATATATGATTGATTTCATACATGTATATCATTTCATTGATATAATTAAAACGTTATCTTTAAGAAAATTACGACTTTTTTTTTTTAATTTCCAAGACATGTTTCGATGTTACGAACATCATCTTCCGTTACAGAATCTTTGAAAAACCTTTAGGACTATATAACAACTAGGCGAAACATGCGTGATTAAGTGACAAGATTTACATATCTGAGTGAGTTACAGAGTGTTTGAAAGAATGTAGAACCTAAAGCGTAAGTTTCAGGTTGACGTGATGAACTTGTTGATTTAAATTAGGCTTTTCCCAATTTAAATGCATAACCTCCTTGAGTGTAAGTTGAAATTTAGTAGGGGCGGAATCAAGGATTTCGAAACAATCCGCAGAGCAAGATTGACGACAACGTTCTAAGCTTAGTAAATGTTTCAAGATGCGTGAGGACTTGTCCGAAGAGAGATGTCCACGGACGCGTGTGGAAAAATGATGACCAGTTTCGTCGATATAGCAAGCATTACAGCAAGCACAAGTAAATGTCTAAATAACGGTTTTTCAAATATTCTGTAACTGAAGATGATGTTCGTAACATCAAAACATGGCTTGGAAATTAAAAAAAAAATGTCGTAATTTTCTTAAAGATAACGATTTGCTTTCTGCTGTCTCGACCTTTTGGTTCCCTTATATAATTAAAACTTTTGGCGGCATCACAAGTAACTTTTCGGTATTGAAGTCTAAATGCAATGGAAAAACTAAACTGTCTATTTTACTAACGCTTGAACAAACAATTGGATTCTAGCGGCACAAAACTATTTGTTTAATTTGAACATACTTAACATGCATACATGTAAAGTACAACGCTATAAAAATATGTCAATCATTCCCATACCCTCACACCATATAAATTAGTTAGGTTAAAAAAAGATTATTTTTGTCACTTGAAAATGATGTCATAACAGTTAAGTTGAAATTGAACCGTTGGGAAACATTTTTATACTTCAGTTTTCCCTGTCCTAAAAAAACTAACACTTGGATAAATCTTGATTTGTTGGGGGGATATAACATCCTACATGTATTTCCGATTAGTTTTGGGGAATTCTAAACCCATTTCAAAAATAAAAGCAATATTGTTCTTAGCCAATAAATGTATTGGTAGCAGTTTCCCCATGCTTTGTTGTACATACCATAATGCAGAAGTGTTATTACTTAATATTGATATTCTATGTTAACAAGTTTTGAAGTTGATAGAAGGGCTTCAGTTGACCAGTATTCTCACGGTTGGACTGGATCTAGCACTGAACAGTGGCTGATGCATTGGAAAATTATCTGCATTTGAAAAGATTCCTTTGCATTATCCTCTATTTGGTGATGGTTCCAGTCCGTATTTGCTAGTCTACAGGGGGTTTGAATATATTACATGTGCTTGACACTCTGTTTCCGTTTTAGTACAAGTACCAAAGTAACCTGTCAAACTATTGTGGCCCTTTCCACGCTTTTGCCAGCCCATGTCATAACATGTTCCCATGGCCAGAGTTACTTCAGATGCACATTTTCTCCAACACTCTTTCTATGCTGCCAAAGCTACTTCACATGATCGTTTTGCTCATTTTCTCGCTGCTGGGCCGACCTCTCGTTCTTTAGCATTCAGGGTGTTTTTCCCCCACTGTTGAAATATAAGTGCTACAAGGCCAACGTTTGCAAAAACGTAACCCTTCCTTGTACTTTTCAATAAGAGTTTGACACTAGGCAAGATCCCAAGAGAATGGAAGTCGGAAGTAGTCGAACGTTTTTTCAAGGCCAAAGGGTGGACAGATCAATGTGGTATCAAACTAGAGGCCAATTTCTTTATTAGCAATTGTTTCAAAGGTAACGGAACGTTGTTTTAGAACAAATTAAAGTCATCGACCACATCTCTTCAAAGCTCTATCAGCCTTAATTTGGCTTTCTCAAGGGAAAATCCACACATCTCAGCTACTGCAAATCCCACACGCCATTTGCGAGTTACTAGACAACATAATACAAACAGATACGATATATCTGGACTTCGCCAAAGCTTTTCACAGCGTGGACTACCAGTTACTCCTTACGGAACTACAGCGCTTTGGAATTACTGGTACTCTTCTAAAATCGTTCGAGGACTATCTGACAGGCTGCTCCCAAAGAGTTCTTGTTCTTGGTGTTTAATCTCTATAACGCCGCGTTACATCCGACGTTTCTCACTAATCAATTCTCGGACTACAGATTTTTCTCGTCTTTGTAAACGATCTACCTCAAGTAGTCACGTCAACATCAGTTGCCCTCTTTGTCGACGATAGAAAGCGCTATCGCGCCATTAAGAATCATGTGGATAGACAGAGTCTTCAGCAGGACCTCGATCAAATACGTTGACGTTGTAAGTTGAGGCGGATTGATCTCAACTTTTCCTTTCAGCTACGAGTATTCTAATCTAGTCCATTCATCTTATCATGGATGTCCAGTTAAAGTCAACTGAAACGCACAAGGATCTGAGCGTCCATGTTTCGCGTGATATCAAGTAAAGCTCGTATATACATTCAGTAACCGCAAAAGCAGACTAGACTAGATCGTCATTAAGCGATATCCAAAATCCACGTATACGCTCTGTATTATACACCACCTTGGTCCCAAGCAACTTTGCGTATTGGTCACAAGTTTGGGCCCCACAAGCATTGTCGTTAATAGACACCATGAAAAGAATTCAGCGACAGGCAACCAAATTAATCATATCCCTACTTTTTTTTTAAATAGAACTTACTTTTAACAATCGACTTCGTGGCATCGGAATACTACGAGTAATCGTGTGTCTATACTCAGACCCAGTTCATCTTACAACAGCGAGCCAAATAGCTCCATTTAATCTTCAAGAATATTCACTACAAGCGCAGTCTTAAACTAATATTAGAAGTACCATATTTCAAAACAGCTTCTTTTTAAGGGCTCCAAGAGTTTGGAACATTCTGTCATCTTATCTAAGAGACATTAAGATAGTCAGTTTATTCACGAAGGAACTTTTTAAATATTACTTCGAATTAGCCAAGATTTCCTGTAATGTTGATATACCACAATCCCTTAAATATATCTGTAACAAATTTCACTCTTGTCGAGCTATTTGTACCCTGACTGATGATCGTTTGTGTTGCTAAATTCAGTATTTGTGTATTTTGTTTGGGATCCCATAGTGGAGCTGTGTGGTCTATGGGGATACCCTGCCCGAAGGGGAGAAGTTTATAAATAAAGAAATAAGAATGCTGTAATCATCGCAGTTGTGAACGCAATTTTAGCAATTTCGTAGAGAAGCATGCAAAATTCAGGATTTCAACGGGGTTTGAACCAGTCACCTAGCGATACTGGTGCGACGCTCTCGTTAGGAGCTGGTCATATGTGGGTCTAATGTTCCCGAGATGAATGAATAAGCTTTGAAACAAAATATGATAAAATGATCATGTATTGAACTGTGGATATGATATCAATTGAAGCTATGATCCTCGCAGTTATGAACAAAATTTTTGGACATTGCGTAGAGAAGCCTGAAAAGTCCCGGACTCCCACAAATGACCAGCGCCCAACGAGAGCGTCGCATTGGTATCGGGAGGTTACGGGTTCAAACCCGTTAAAGTCCTAAAATTTTTAAGCTTCTCTACACAATTGGTAGAACTGCGTCGATACAACCGCGAGGATCATAGCGTCATTTGATTTCATATCTGCAGTTCAACATATGATTCGTTTCATGTATCATTTCATCGTTGATTCATTCTTCACCACATATAACCCGCTCCCAACAAAAGCGTCGCACCGGTATCGAGAGGTCACGGGTTCAAACCCCATTGAAGCCCTGAATTTTTCAGGCTTCTATACGCAATTGCTAAAATTGCGTCCCCACAACTGCGAGGATCTCATATCCGCAGTTCAATAAATGATTTATTTCATATATCATATCATCGTTAAATGAATAAGTGTTGCTGGGTAATGTCGAACGGCAATTTTATTCGTTGATGGAAGTACAGTATTTATCAAGGCGCTCCTTATATTTTTGTTGGCTTTCCCTCAAGGTTGAAGTTTCGGCGCCTGTGTATCAGTTAAATAAGTTTAGTGTGCAGTGTGTCTCAGCATTTGGCAAACTCTGTTTTTCAAAAGCTTTGAAGCACATGGCGTCTCCTTTGTCAACGACACATTTTTCTGAATGTCTTTTTAAAGTTTGCCAACACGAAGTAGGCGTGACTGTGATTGGACGTGCGACACAATGCAGGGGGATAAAAGCAGGCAGGGCAAATTATCACGACTCCCAAAACGTTAGCCTTCTGTCAATCACACAAATGTACTTATATCATAACTGAAAATAATTAAGGGCAGTGTTCAGGCAAATGCTCTCTTCTCTCAAGCTTATATGTTTTAAGTTTGACTGGTCAATAAAGTGCCAATCACAAGTCAAAATGACAGCTGCCAGACGCACGACGCCTCCGTGTCAGCTACCTTAACAAAACTTCCACAACAAAAAAAATTGTTTGCTTCAAATAGTATTTTACAGATTTGTAAACATTACCTTAGCACAATCGGCGTATGGCAAATTATGTCTGCCGAAAAATTGTATTCTTTTGTCTTTGTGAAAATTAGTCTTTACAGTCAATTTTTTTTCAATTTTACAGTGTTAACGAGGTTACTCAGGCTTATTAACACAATGACAAAAGACGAATTTGTTGGGAGCCATTTTTGTATTCGGTCAATTAAGCAGGGGGAAAAATTAAATCGTAAAACGTTTGTTGTTGTATCTCAGAGACTCCTTTTTATCGTGTGCGAGTATCTAAATTACCTAGAAACGGTGAATGCTCCTCAATTTCCTGTCAGCTCGAGGTCGATGAGCGACGTATGCTGTTTACAATGATTTTTCACTATCTTTCTCGCTTTTTGCTCGCCAAAGCGTCCCTTAGGCTAATTTTCCTTATCCTTGATTGAGTTGCCCTTATTTTCATCTTGGTCTTTGCTTCTTCCAGCGTCACGGTTTTCGTCTCCTCGTCGCCAATGTAATGTATTTACTGAGTGGCCCCTTTTAGGAACAAACCATTTCTTAAACTCGGTGTTAAAAAGGCCCATGGCTCGTGTACGACCACCTGACTGACGTCATAACATAAATTGTCATAAAACAGTAGGAACACAGGATCAGTAGGAACATAGGATCAGTAGGAACACAGGATAGGTAGGAACGTAGGATCAGTAGGAACACAGGATCAGTAGGAACATAGGATCAGTAGGAACATAGGATCAGTAGGAAAACAGGATCAGTACGAACACAAGATCAGTAGGAACACAGGATCAGTAGGAACATAGGATCAGTAGGAACATAGGATCAGTAGGAACACAGGATCATTAGGATCATAGGATCAGTAGGAACATAGGTGTTAAAAGCGGTGTTCATATAGCCGTAAATAAACGGATTAATGCAACTGGTCATAAATATACAGAGAGATGCAATAAGAGAAAGGTATCGCGGGAAAAGGTAACATTCTGCAAATTTTGAGACGATAACTATTATATGAGCTGGCACAAAAAAAATGAAAAATCCGATGACAGTGGCGAACAAAGTTTTGCTGATTTTGACATCGGCAACGTTGGAAGATTGCCATGAAACATTGGCATTGTGCATTTTCACGTGTTTATACATCTTTCAGTAACAAAGCACAATAGCGAAATAAGGCGCGTACATAAATGTGAGTATGGCAAAGAAAAAGGATGGATGGAACCAAATGATGCACATTGCAAAATCCGCATTTGTTTCGGTTTTTTGATCAAGAACAAATACTGAGAGAAAGGCGAGTGTGAACGTTATTGCCCAGGCCAGCAATGCAGAGAAACGCTTCGGCTTGAAAATTGTTAGGTATTTTGTTGGCTTCACTATTTTATAGTACCTGTTTAATGCCATCAGAGCCATAGTAACTGTAGAAACTTTTGTTAAGGATATCTTCGTAACGGCAACAAAACCACAGGTAGCTGCTCCAAATGACCACTCTCCAGTTGCCAGAAAGGCAACTGATAGTGGCATAGCGCAAATTGCTTGTAAGATGTCAGTAAGAGCAAGTGAGATAATGTAACAGTTGATGGGGTGGTGGTGCAGTCTCGGGTTTCGATAAACAGCATAACAGACGAACACATTTCCAAGCAGTGAAAGGACCATTACCAATGAAAATATGGCTGTTTCTGTTATCACAGCTGAAATGTGTCTGGTTTGCAACTCTCTCGCCTCGGTTGTGGACATCGTCACTTCCTCTGGTTCGTGCTACCTTCTAACCTTCTAACCTTTTAGTTTCTTGCTCTCTTCTATACAAGACAATTCTGGGTTTATTTCATTTCAGCCAAGGTATTTGTTTCTCAATTTTCTCTCAAAGGATATTTTTCAATCTATTCTCGGGCCAATGATCACGACTCTCCAAGCTTTAACCTTCTTTCGATTAAGAAAACGAAAGTGAAATTTTATCATTACTGAAAAGAACTAAGGGCAGTGTTCGGCAAAAAAATATATCTTTTTGAGTTGACCGGTCAATAAAGTGCCAACATCACGTCAAACAGTACGCCTGCACGTCAGCTGAGTTAACATATTTTTGACAGCGAAGAAAATAGTTTGTTTCAAAGAGTATTTTACAGGTTCGTTGACATTACATTAGCACGATCAGAGTATGATAAGTTGCAAAAATTACAAGAGACCTGTTACAATATCTATAATCAAGTTACATGGTAAATGTACAGAGTAATAACGATTTATGATTTTTATGTAACAGAATCTAAACAAAGGACTACACGGAGAGGGGGACGGGCTGGAAGATCCGCCTGGTACTGACATAAAGTATCAATCGCTCGTTGCAAAAGCACTGTGCTAAGACAGCTGTCCGATTCCCAAAAAACAATTAAAACATTCTTAATGAAAAACCGTGTTTTCGTGGGGTACCAAAACACCACTTTAAAGTACCTGCCCCAAACCAAATTCGTGAATTCAGGAGAAGATATGTTTTGACTGTGGGTTGTAAAGGGCAAATAGAACCTTAGAAGCTAGTTTTGCATACGAGAGTGAATGAACGTTGTACCAGGAAAATTGAAACCAATAACCTTTTTGATGTAGAACGGAAACACGGTGTTTTGACCGATTTTTCGTCATTTTTGTTGATTTACTAAACTATTTATAGCACCACTTGCGAACAGGCGTACTCTTGGTGCTTGAAATTCTGTTTTTTTTTTTTTTTTACGTATGCGTGCCACTGGCCTAATAAATATGTGCCTGGTTCTCAGACTAATTATAATTGTAGTAACTTTTGTATATTATATACCTCAAAGCAAGACAAAATACGAACTGTAGTTGCCGAAATCATGTATATTACAACAAAGAAATTTAATACTGCAATACACACAGAAAATTTTAGACTAGAGCTCTCCATAAAATGTACAGCAAAAGCGGAGATCCCGTTTCTTACCTCAGAAAGCAAACTAGTGTATATGGAAATAATTATGCCTTTTCATAAAATACAAAAATAATTGTCATACCGTCATCAAACACCTCTGAGCAGACAGCAGTAAACAAACAAGCCTTGGAATCAATAACCAAAAAACTGAAATTACATGCACAGTTATCTCTTTCACAACATTTTCCGTTTTGACTTTATCGAAAGTCTTTCTTTTATATTTGCTTATCCTAACCTTATCGCCTGATTTAAATTTTGGTTTTTGTTTTGATATTGCCATATCACCATATAGATTAAAGTAAACAACTCCTTTATTCTTTTTTTTACTAGCTTCTGTAGGTGTCATTTTTATTGAACTATGTGTAGTGTTGTTATACTGGTTTAATATTTTGGGTAATATGTCCAAATATTGTGTGTTGCCTTGAACAGCGAACTGCTTGCACATTTTGTTTTTACTCGTGCGATTCCATCTTTCTACTGATGATTTTTCTTCATTTTCTGTTGAATAGAGTGCTATTTTATTCTTGCTTAAGAGGTCTTTAACATGTTTGTTGTAGAACTCTGTGCCTTTATCAGTCCATAGATGCTGAGGTTTTCTACCACCTTTAAAGATGCTTTGGAACGCTTCTCTAACGGTCTCTCCTTGTTTATTTTACAATGGTACAATCCATCCATATTTACTGAAAACATCTATTACCATAAGAAGATACTTGTCTCCTTTCTTTCATCTGCTAAATTGTTGCATTTCAACTAAGTCTGCAGCCCATATTTCATTTCATTGATGTAATTTACAATAACACGCCGTCGAGTAAACTTCCTTTTTATCGGTTTGTGCAGCTCATCTGCTAACTGTTGCTGCCAATTTATTTTTTCTTTACTCGACGGCTTTTTACGTTTTTTGGAAGACCAAGACCCAGTCTTTTCTTTAGTTTCATGGTGTTCTTTATGGCTCTTTCTGTCAATGATTGATTTGGAAATTGTTGTATTTCATCTATCATTTTTTTGATCCGCCTTATGCTTGTCATCTAATGTTTTGGAATTACTTTAATCAATATCATGCTGCTTACAAAATTTGTCTAATCTGTTTATTCCCTCATCACCTCGTGCTAATGTGTATTCCTTTTAGGTGTCTAATTAAAGTGCTTGGTTTAATTCCCATTGGGATAATTAGGCCTTTATATACCACTCCTCGTGAATGTCACACCACTTAATGCCCACCAGTTTACTCGAGGCTGTTTTGTTGTTTTATTTCGGTTTAGGTTTTTTCGTTCAATGTCGGGCGACGAACAAGAAACGGTTACTCAACAGGATTTAACCGAGTTCCGTACCTTCTTACTCGAGCAACTCAAGTCGCACACTTCTGAGCTCTCTTCTAAGTTCGAGAAGGCTTCTACCGACGCCGAGTGTGCTTTATCTGTCTCTAAACAGCTCAAAGTTAAGAGCGAGCTCAAGTTTTCTTATCCTGGAAAGGAAAGGAACTATAAGTTCAACCTTGAAGTTTTGGATCTTCTCGAAAGCATTTCGAAGGCATTTCTTGTTCGAGATTCAGCAAAAGCGTCTCTACTTTTGAACGATTCTATTAAATGAAACTTATAAAGGAACGCAACAGAAAGATTCGAATTGCTGATTCTTCCGAAGGCGGTTTGCTCACGGTCAAACATTGCGAGAGTAACGCTGTTGCCCTTGACTTGGAGGACGATAAAACGATCCGCGCTGCTGAAAGGGAAGCTCTGAGAGTCAAGACACGCACTCGTGCCAAAGGCCAAAATGCTGAACGCGTGCAGGGAACATATCCGCCGTTTTCTCAAACATACACCCTTCGAGGATACTTCCAGCGTAGTCAGTTCGCCTCCTCAACTGCTGCTACGTACCAGCAACCCAGGGTTTCCTACAATCGCCAAGGAGGTGCTTGCCGGTTCTGTGGCTACTCCGGACATTGGTGGAGAGAGTGTCCCGCCAGGCTTGCCCGACCCTTCACCACCGGAAATGCTGTTTACGCTGCCGGAGCAAGTGCCAGCACGTCCACCACACGCTAATTCACGCTCGCAGTTCTTGGAAAACCTGTCTTCTAGCGTTTCAAATTTATTGTGCACCGGCCAAGGGTCTGTTTCTACCGTCTCTCAACCTGATGTATCCCAGTAGTTCATGACATTTATGGAAGATAAGTTATTCTTCTCTAGCGTTCTATAAACAGAGCTTGTATGAGTATGAGCTTGTGGGGAAAATGCCCTTCTTGTTGACATGGGGAAGTTTGAACTGTTTTACAAAACTTTTTCCTCTATGGAATCTATTCTTGATAGCAATGGTAGGGAATTGCTTGCTATCCTTTACTAGCTTAAGTCGTTTAAGTCGTTTATCCAGGGCAGAGTGGTCTAATTGTACACGGACAGCAAAAATGTTTCGGTTATCTCCAGTAAGGGCAATACATCCCTCAAGTTGCAGCGCCACGCTCTTGAGAACTTTCAATTTTGTACCATTTACAATGTGTACATTGAAATTGAGTGGGTCCCCAGGTTTCTCAATGATTATGCTGATTCGTTGAGTAGAGTCATTGATTTTGATGACTGGAGTGTGAGAACAATTGGTTGGTGCCACCTATTTATCTTATTAGTCGTACAATTTTTCATCTAGAGTTATGCGGCCCTCGGGGCGTTCTCGTTATCCCCAAGTGGCTTTTAGCAGCTTTTTGGCCAACCGTGTTTCCGATGGGTTGTCTTAGGCCTTCCGTTCGTCAAGTGGTTGAATTTTCTGACCCTTCTTTTGTTTTTGCACCTGCTCGGGATGGTCACAATACAATAGTTTGTCCGTTTAGATTCTAGTCTGCGGTTTTAGTTTTACTGTTGGATGGCTAGTCTTTTGCGCTTCATAGCGCTAATTGTTGCTGTGCGCTTCACAGTGCTGGTCGTTGTTATGCTCTTCATAGCGCTAGTAATTGCTGTGCGCTTCGTAGCGCTAGTTATTGTCGTACGCTTTATAGCGTTTATTGATGATGCACGCTTTATAGCCTTTTGTATTGTTGTAAGCTTCATGTTTATTCGGTTTCTCTCGTGTATCTTTATTGACATATTCTCCATGGATTTGAGGTTTATGTTATTATTTGTAGTAATACTCTGCTGGTTTTTTGTCTTTTTACAAGTTCTTCAATTGATGTAGGTCCGCGGATCGATGCCTTGAGACCTTTGGAAGAACTTATCCTCGGTGTACTGGCGGCAAGTAAAGCTCCTTCGACTGTAAAATGATATCACTCACAATTTCAAAAGTGGAAGTCATGGGCTGCCTCTTTCCCTGGAGTCTCGTGTTTTCCTGCTTTTGCTCTTTATTTTTCACTTTATCTTATTAGTCTAGTCCAATCAGGTTGTTCTTTTGCTACCATTAATTCCGCCTTTTATAGTGTTAATTTTTTCCATAATTCGTGTGATGTCCGGAATCCATGTAACAGTAGTTTTGTTAAAGCCATTTTGGAAGGCTGCAAGAGAGTGTCTGCTGATTTTGTTTCATCTAAAAAGAGACTCCCTATCTGCCCTGAACATTTACATGCTCTTGTTCTTAGGTTTGCTGGAGTCAATGATAGTCAATGTCTATCTCTGTCTTGTTTCTTTCTTGCGTTTTAAGGAGGCCTGTAATATTAGGTGGTGTGACATTGATTTCAAGGATACGTATTTTTCTCTGCATATTCCTAGGAGTGAAACCGACCAATATGGTTCCGGGTCAACAAGGGTAGTTACTAGAACTGGTAATCCAACTTGCCCTTTAATATGTTACACAGATACGCTCCCTTAAGTGTGGATAGCTTTAATTCCACGGACTTCGTGTTCCGTCCTTGTCTAACGGTAAAAATAGAAATTATTCCCTCTGTGCAGGCTCTAAGCGTTCGTATTCTAGAGCGAGAGAACTTTTTTATTGAAAAGTTTAAGGCCATTGGCCTTGATACTAAGCTGTGTGATCTTCATTCCCTCAGGATCGGAGGTGCTTCTGCAGCCACTAATAACGATTTGCCTGATCGTGTTATTAAGAAGCATGGTCGTTGGAAGTCCGAGAAGGCCAAAGATACTTACTGTAGGGAAGATATTCAACACCAGCTCTTAGTTACTCTTAATATTGGTATTTAGTCTTTTTAGCCTTCCCACGTGCTTTGTTATTCTTGAAGATTGCTGGCGGCTTCCTCCATTATTTGTTTGTTACTTGTCTCTTCTATACATATAATACAAATGTTTTCTATTCGGCTGAGCGAAGCGAAAGAGAATAGAAATGTATTTCTTTTAGTTGTCTAATTAAGTTGCTTGGTTTAATTCCCATTGGGATAATTAGGCCTTTATATACCACTTCTCGTGAATGTCGCCGACCAGTTTACTCGAGGCTGTTTTTTCCTTACTATTTTGTATTGTTGTTTTAAATAGCGTATGACTTTTTTCGTATATTCCTTGGCTTGTAACCTGTATCCAGTGTGTCCCCGGCTCAGTTTTTTGTAAATAAACTGGACCATTGCTGGCGGCTTCCTCCATTATTTGTTTGTTACTTGTCTCTATACATATAATAGAAATGTTTTTTATTCGGCTGAGCGAAGCGAAAGAGAATAGAACTTTCATCTAATCTTGTATTAGGACCGCAAAATTGATACTTTTTTAGACCGGGAAACGTTCTTAAATGAAACTTTGGTAACTATTTTTGATTTAGCATATTTTGTATATCAATAGCGCCACCATCAAGGTCTTTTCTGTTTGTTTTATATTTTTTCTTTGGTCTGATAATTGTCGACAATTAATTCAAAGGTTGTGATCCGACGTTTTGAATCGCTGGATTAAGCTTCTCCAAAGCATAGTCAATGGCTTTTTTCTGCAATTTTGGGTCGCGCAACACTTCTGAACCAAAATAACGTCCCATTTGGCCGGTTTTTTACTCGGCTTCGTAGGGGCACGAGTTATAAAAAAACGTTTGATTTCAGTTTTTCTTTTCCTGTGCAGCAAAATGCACAATAGAAAGCACGTGACGGTGTTTTGATTGGGTAATGCACAATAGAAGCCACGTGGCGCTGTTTACATTGGTTATTTAAAGCAAACCACGTAATCCAACTGTGATGCGTTGATGGGATGGCTTAATCGATTTCTTCTTGGGGCGCTCAAAACACATACAAAGAAAGGCATAGGCTTTTCGTGGTAGACCCACACTAAAAGATGTCAAGCGTCAGCTTCGAAACTGGTCATTCCGCGAACTGAATGAAACAAGAATATACTCAAATTTAACTGAAATGGACGCAGCTATTGAAAGTGATACAAGTCAAAATACTAATTTTTTAATGAGCAGCGGGTACCTTATTGAGGACTACTTTGAAGGTGACAGCGACAAAGAAAATAACTCCACAAACAAATGGAGGCCATATTGGAATCTTCTGAAGACAAAGTAAAACATTGGCACAGAAAACAAACGGCCTCAAGCTTGTACCATTTTCACCGCGAGCAAACAGCCTCCCGCTCAGTGTACCATTGACTATGGAGATACGTTTTTAGTCTATTGCCTTTTTTTTTTTTTTTTTAATTGTTTCTAGTCGTGGTCTAGGTTATATCCTTTGTTCAACTAGCCATATTAGCAATCGTGTTCACTGACATCTTGTGTATGTATTTCTGTTCTAGTTTTACAAGATTTGATGTCATCGGCCCCGGCAGTGGAGACTGTGATCAGCTCTTTAGAAAATAACTGATGTAGTTTGAAGTTTGAAAGGCTGTACAGTTATTTGATTCTCAATGGTAATAAAGACTTGACTCCAAAGGAGAAATACAGGTCTCGATAAGCAAAAGTGTGTTTACTTTAGTGATTTGCATGTGAATTGACATAGACGTGCCCGAGAACCGAGTAGAATTACAGAGAAAAGGCTGAGACGTCTATTTTATAACAGCATAAAAAAGAGGAAACTTGTATTTGGTTAACGATGTGCCGAGGTCATCCACATTTCATTGTATTACTAGCCAAGGAGATCAATAGAGTCCTAAAGCCCTTACGTCACGTTTCCATGGGAGCAAAATATTCAGTTCTAAACAAACGCACGCCCGTTTTCAAAATGGCGTCGCTCACGATCGCATCTTTGCTATCTTTCTTTGCTGAAGAGAAAAAATCGATTGAGCGAGGGGAAAATCATTATAAATCCGACCATATTGAATCGGTAACTTACAACCAAGGTGTTTTGCGAGGAGAGGTCCACGCAAGTATGAAGAAAAAGGTCTATAAAGTCACGGTAAGTGAAAGTCGAATTCGATTGATCGATCGTGAATAGCAGAGGAAATCTTTGCTGTTATTCCACTTGTCGGATGGTTGTTTTCCTTTATATTTCACATTTTTAGATTGAGGGCATAGCAATTTCTCAAGTACAACGAGCTGTTTTGCTTAAATAGTAGAGCCAGTTTGACAAGCTAATTTCTTGTTATCTTAAACTAATCTAAGTTTCACAATACATCGCCTGAACTACAATACTTTTAATTTTCATTTATAGATATACCTGGATGAGCAATTTGGTATAAAATCGACGGACTGTGAATGCCCACGGGGGAAATTTAAATGTAGTCATGCAGCTGCTCTCTTTATACATGGCATTCATAATATAGGGCGCACAGATATTGAATGCCAGTGGAGGAAAAGGAAAGCAAACAGCTCCCTGTCCTTGTTGGCAGTGGAAGAAATGTTTCCAATGCCAAAGAAGTATGTGGCAATTTCTAGATCTCCCACCACAGTAGACCGCTCTGCCCTCTATACTCGCTTGAAGGAATATGGGAGGTTCACTGGTTTATGCTGGCTTATGTGTCCAGAACCTGCACCCCCAGCCCAATTATCTATACCCACCATTGAAGAAATCATCTATTCAGAGGACTTCCTCCAAGCCATAGGTGCTCAGCAACAGCTGGATGTCTTAGTGCGCAAAGCTAAAATCACTGTAGTGGATGTCCTTCAAGTCAGCCAAAAGACTGTGGGTCAACGAGACAACCCAGCCTGGCACATTGCAAGACGAGGACGGCTCACTGCAAGCAATTTCGGTTCTGTTCTTAGTGCTAAAAGGGTCACCCCTTCACTTCTTAAACGACTCATGGGGGAATATGACTTATCAAAGGTAAAAGCAGTGCAGTGGGGGGTAAACAATGAGGCTGAAGCTGTAAAAGCTTTTACCAATCTAACCGGAAAGACTGTCCAGGAAACTGGAATTTGGCTTGATTTGTCTGGTATTCTTGGTGCCTCCCCAGATGGGATCGTGGATGAGGAATCTGTTCTGGAGGCCAAATGCCCTTATACGAAAAGAAACATGACTATTGAAGAGGCAGTCAACACCTCACCCAATTTCTGCCTAAAGAAATGTGAAAATGGCCAATATGCTTTAAAGCAAGACCACGTTTATTGGCATCAGGTGCAAGAGGAAATATATTTTAGTCGGAGGAAGTTTTGCTACTTTGTTGTCTGGACAAGTAAAGATGCAGTTGTCTTGAAAATAGCAAAGGATGAGGCCTGGAGTGAAAACATCACAAAACTCACCCAGTTTTATTTTGAAAACTTCTTCCCAAAGATTGTTGAGGGACAATTATAGTTATTTTGTGATAATTGACGCATTACATTACTATCAAGTGAACAGAGGAAATCAAATATTTCAAGGCCAGCTAATCATGGGAACTGATTTTTTGTTCCAAATACATGAAAAAAAGGCATTTGAAAATTTCTGAGTATTTTTTCTCTATTTTGCAGTTCCAGAAAATATCTATGCCCACCATTAGGGTGGTCTTTGGAAATTTCAAGGTGAATGGGGTCTCAACAGCCAATTTTTTAAATAAAGCATGAAGCTAAGCTAGAAATTCCAGGCGGGGGGAGGGGGGGGGGGAGGTTCAAACCAAAGAACCATCTTTGGAGGAGGTATGAATATTTTTTGGAACCACACAATGTGACATAAAACAAAAATGTTTTCTAAGTAAGATGATTTAATATTATAAATTCTTAACTTAATCAAATTCATATCCTTCACATCCCTCTTTGATCAGTGGGAACTGCAAATTGACAAGTGATGCACACAGCTGAAAAATAATGTCTGCATGACAGCGTAAATATGAAGGAATAAAGCTTAATATCTTAAAATCTTTAAGCCGAGCATTTGCCCTCTCAACATGAATTCTACATTTTGCGATGGCCTTTGTTGCCTGTGCTTCACCTTCAGTGAATGTCCCATTGTTTAGAAAAGGTGGAATATTTACTGAGACACCATTTGGTACAAGGTCCTGAATCAGAAAGCCTTTGTCGGCTAGGACCAAATCCCCAGCAGTCAGGTGATTTAACAATCCAGATTGCTGCACAATTGCTTTATCAGATATCGAACCTGGATATAGCTTACTGACATAGGTAATTACACCATTTGGTGCAACACCCACAATGACTTTAAAAGAATGCATTCCTCTATAACTCGAGTAAGTAGCATTTTGCTGGCTCATTAATCCTGGTGTGGCGATCTCGATGTCCGTACAGTCTATTACTACCCTACAAGACCCAAATTGATTAAATGATGATGGGGCAGACAGATTGTTCTTATCCCTAGAAGGGATTGATGTCATGAGATCAGTAAATAAAATTGAATGGATAACATGGATGAATGTAGTAACAATATTTGCAATTGTGGATACACTACAGCTAAATAATTGAGCAAGATGAAGATTTGTGTAATTTTGTCTGACTTTCATTAATGTAATAAATATTTGGTCTTCAAATCTGATCGATTCGACTCTCCAGCCAGCAAAGTAATTGATTTCGTCTTTGAACCTTTCTGTATAACTGACAACAATGTTGAAAACATCTCTAGTTGGGAGCCCAGTTTCCATCTTCAAAACATCTTCATTCAATGTAGAAACTGTGTAATGATTTTTTAAGTATCCAATCTTTTCTTTCAAGTCAGTTATTTCCATTTTTGCTTGTTCTAGCTCTGCTTCTAAAACAATTTCCTTTGTACTTGATTCAGATCTCTCAGGCACTTGTTGGGATTTAATTTTCTCCCTTGCAGTCTCTATCACTTCTTGCATACACAGACTTCTTCCTGGCTGGATCGATTTTTTCTTTTTTGGTTTGGTTCCTTGTTCTGCAGGAAAAAGTTTATTTTGGTTCCTCTTGAAACTCTCAGGGCCATTACTTTTGTTCCCATCCCTGAAATGGCAGCTGCAAACTCGGGAATGCTTCCCTGGCTCTCTGTCTTGTCTCCTAAAGAGAAAAGGGAAATTTTAGCTTTATCTGCACTTTTATAAATTAACAGAGCTGCAGCAAACAGACATAGCAGCCATACAAACAATTGCTCGAATAATTATCAGAAGAAGACTGGAAGCGGCAAGATAAAATAACATTCCCTCATTCAAAAATGTTGAAAATACAAATTCTTAATTTCTCTTCATTATTCACGTAAAAGAAAGAGACTCTTAAAGTCAAAGTAAGAGAAACAGTAATAACCACAGGAAAAAGATAAAAACATAGACTTCTAGGCGACAAATACACCGCGAGTAACACGGCCACCGCCATTAATATCGATCGTGGAAACGGACCGTACTTTCGGTCTCACCGCATTCTTCAATTCGACAAAGTATATGAAAACTACATCCTTAATAATAATAATTTACTGACCTCAATAGACGAATCCATCTCCTGTATTCATCCGCTTTTTTTTCCCTGCTAGGGAAACTAAAAAATCTGCACGTGTGACTTTCCGATTGATGGTTGCAGTCGGGCGCAAAGCATTGAACCATAACAATCGTTTTAACCGCGTTTTCTTTCAATTTTAAAACTAAAGGGCTTCTACTATGAACAAAAACGTAAATAAACCTTATGGTAACTCTCCTTTTGCTTTTCTAAACGATAATTACCCACTTGACCTCTTCTACACAAAGGTCGCACGAGGGACGCGTTCTTTTGTTTAGAACTGAATTTTTAAGCGCCATGGCAACGTGACGTCACACTTTAGAACTCTATTGCTCGTAAACACAACTATAGGAGCTACCTCAGGTATGCGTTTAAATCTAAGCACGTGGTATGTAACACTTTTCCAAAAGCGTGTATGAACAGGTAAATGCAAACTGATGTTTGAGACTTCAAAGCATGTTCCCTCAACTTAAGTGTGTTTATTAGCAACACTTGTGCTATCCAGACCATTTGGAAAATGAAAGTTAAATTTAATACAGAAATCAGGCATACCCAGTACGATTTGTAAAAGAATGTTGTTGTTTTGTGTTCTCAGAAACGGAACGTATTTAGTTTGAATTCAGGGTGAACTATTTACACAGTGAGGTAGAGTGACCAATCAAAACAGAGTTTGTAATTGGAAATCTAAACATCTACGAGATACAAAAACAAACTTGTGAACACGTAAACCTGAAATATTGCAAATCATAATGCTAACAAACCCAAAAGCGAAGGTAATGGATCATGCATTGGACGTTTTGGATATCTGAATGATTTTGGGTTAGATTAAAGCGATATATTGTTAAAAATTCCCAAGTTATCCTTTTCGTGTTAATTAGTAATGCAGACAAGTAATTGCCATGGTTCGTATGTAACCACAGGTAGCCCAAGCTCTCTTTATGAACCACACAAGGAACACAATATGGCGTCGAATTATAAGGGTTTGTATGGGATTTTCAATAAGATATCCATGGAGGTAATTCAAAGTGGAAATATTCAATAAAAATGGCTTACCTTATTCCATACGTGTGTTGTTTGCTCCTGATGTTGTTATTTTACCGATTCAACTTGATTTAAGCGATTTTTTTGAAACCTGGTTTTCTCTGAATAAAGAGTAGACAAGGCGAAACACTCCTGTCCGGACAGCCTGCCGAACGAAGTCAAAAATCCCAGGCTAAAATGTACCCACGGCCTCAAATCCACCACAGAATTCAAGGGCAAAGGTAGATCTTTCATTTCAATTCTCTAGCCACACAACAGCAGCCCTGAGATCGACGCCAGGCGGCTCTTCGTGTCCCCAGTGAAACGATAAAACGATGGCAGACATCCGTGTACATTTTAAACACGACACAACGACCGTTGAAATCAGCTTGGTAACCTCGTCATGTTGGCAAACCAAGACCTAGTACTCCCGCGTACTCCAGCCAAGGGTCGGTCCGTATAGCAAAAAACTGTGACATCGATCTTGAAAAGCTTTCCTCGACCTGCGGCCTCGGGCAGCAATTACAAGGCTTCCGTCACAGTTTTTCTCTATACGGACCTCCCAGCTGGCAAATAACATATTTATTTTGACAATTGGGTGCATATTACTGTGAGTATTTAAATTACAACAAATGGTACATTTTAAATATTTGATTCTCGTGCTATGGATTCATTTGGCATGGCCATCCTCAAGGAACTTGTGTACTTCTGAAAGTATTTTTAAGTGTTGAGATATAGTGCACTTCTTCACGTGTCGGGCACGTGACAAAGTGTTTTTTACGTGCACCACTGCACGAAAGTTTGGTCATCTTGGAAAGATGTTTTCACATCTCACCTTCGTTGCTCTTTCATTTTTTTTTTTTTTTTTTTTGCAAAAGATGTTTCCATGAGTAATTTCGTTTCATCTTAAACCGTTCAATTAACGTTTCCTTTCTCAAAAACTGAGCAAGAATACCCATCGATCAGTAAAAAACAATGTTCTTAGCCACTTCAAAATAAACATAATCTGGGTCCGGGTATTCAATACATACACAGTGGAACATCATAATAATCGCAATGTAAGGCCGATGTAAGAAGGCCGATGTAAGAAGGCCGATGTAAGAAGGACAGACTGTACTTTTGCAGGCCTTGCTTACCAAGATAAGGGACACCTTTGGTTAAAAATAGTTCAGCAGCTGTATTACCAATATCACTGACGATGCCCGCCCTGGGGTGCGGGCTGATTAGTTTTCCTGGTTTTAACAAATCGTTTCTTTTTTTATATATACCCCTGCGTTCAGCGCAAGTGCAATAAAACATTAGCCTCCCATTTTTAGGTTCAAATGCATTCAGTCTGGTTTTTTTCTGTTTTACACAATATGATTTCATTTAGTTACATATATAATTTAGATATTTTTAAGATACTTTTCAATAAATTTTTCATTATCCATTGTATCATGGATATTAAATACTGTTAACAGATCATAATCTGAATTGCCTTTATTTATTTGATTTAAAAAGTATAAACAAAAGTAACCACATGGTCTTGTCACAATATTTTGTATTGGTGTAATAATGTTGTGTTTTTTGTTTTAACACGATTGACTAATTCTTGAAGTGGTGACAAACCAAACGAATCGAAGTAATTAATGATGCCATTTTTGACATAAGTAGCAACCCAATGACTGCCTCTAATATATGATGGTTGGAGATCGTTTAAGAATAATGTTTGTTTGTGGTTATGTGGAACAGTGTCATCTCTTGATAGCACATCTTTTATTGGTATATGTAAATATTTACACCAATGTAACAGATCGTGATTGCTTAATGGGAAAGTTTTATGAAATTGTGGTTTCAGAGTATTGCTCCTAAAATTGGAATATCGTTGAACGGGCTGTTTGGACCTAATAGCAACCTCTTGCCTTTTTGCCGGTTATATATGGAGGATAGGTAAAAACGGAGGAGGCATTTTTGGTAAACTGATTCTCGGTGCTCCTTTTCCATTAGTCTTATTTATCTTTGGTAATCCAATTCTCGGTGCTCCTTTACCTGTTAACTTTTTTATTGCCTCAATAGCAAGCGGAACACCAATACTAGCTAAAAGAGTACCAAGAAAACCACTTGCCTGTGTTTTTGTTGGCTTTATATGAAAGGGTTTTTCCATTTGTTGAGCATGAAGGAGGTCCTTTTTTGTTTCATATTTTACAGATCCTTATATGGGATCAACTGGTGCATTTGGTTTTGTGTTACAATGAAACCACCTGTTTTAACTCCTTTACCAGACATCTTTTTTACGATTTGAGAAGCTCCTTCTGAAACCTATCCTGACAAAGGTGATAAGCCAAGGGTTTTACCAAGCGTTGCAAGCAATTTTTTTCCTAATGACAAAATTGAGGTCAACAAACTGCCTCCAACATGCTTTCTGATGTTGGTTTTAGAAAGTTTGTTATCCATCCCTTTTTTTAATTGTCTGTTTTTGTTTAATCTTTTGACAATATTCGCGGGCATTAATAGCTTATCTGGCCCAGTAAATGAGCTATTTGTTAGTCTTAAAACAATTGTTTCTAGACTATGATAAGCTTTACTAAGATTCTTTTTTTGGTTTGGCGATAGTTTAACATTAATTTCATAAAGTTGTATCGTTTCTTGTTATAATTTTTATTCGGTTACAAGTAGTTGTATCGGATTATTCAGACCCAAAAACCTCGATTCCATGTGCATATATTATAACCATGAAAACAAAGGCGCAGGGCGTGCATAAATTAGGGGCATGTTGGGGCATGACGCAATGACGGTTGTAACCCTAACACGTGAAACAACACGTGAGCAACGCAGCTGTAACCCTAAAACGTGAAACAAAAACACATGCGTAACCCTAAAATAATGTTTCGTAAGGTGCGCATAAAATAGTACTGTGTGTGCATATCATTTTTATCGGTATACTACAAAGATTCACTTGGCGATTCGTTTCATTTACATAAAAATCTACTGGAAAAAGTCATTTGCATTGTCAACTTCACGCCTTAAAGAAGCTGCGAACTTGTCCAATTCCCGAAACGGATCTATGGTACATGAGGCGATGACCTCTCTTATTATGTTATCAATCATTTTTGATCGTTCTCTTGATTCCCTATCGCGGGATTCTAATTTTGCGCGATTCGCACGTATTTGAGC
>NC_090895.1:9092834-9107834 GCF_036669925.1 Montipora capricornis | reverse complement strand
CTAGCTTGGGACTACATCGTTGGATTTTCAGCCTTGTTAATTCAAAAATATAATTTGTTATTAGCTGGTAGCCTGTGAATCATCCTCGGATGATCCGATGTACGTCCTGTTCCTGAATGTTAAACGCCGGGGAACCCCGCGGCTAACCAATCACCTCACCGATTGCTCTGTCTCCAGCAGGGTTGTCGTGATGGTGCAGTGGTTAGCACACCCGACTAGTAACCAGGGGGACGCGGGTTCGATTCCCACTCACGGCAATATGTTTTTCATTCAATGGTTCTGCTAGTAGTTCGCTGTCGCTATTTGTACACTCAAATTATATATATATATATATATATATATAATCAGTTCTAATATATATATATATATGTTCATCGTTGTGCCGAGAACTCGGATTTGTTACGCAAATATTAGAACTGACTTTGTCGCAATTGTCATGTTTTTTCTATAGTGTTGTAATGCTTACATCACGGGGAACTCAGATGTCGATGGTTCGAGATTTAATCGCAACAATTTATTCGATTACTTTTTTTCCTAGTTCTTTTTTCCTGTTAACTTATTTTTTCGCTTAGTTACAACAACTGTGCAAGATGCTGTTGAGTTGTTGCGTGAAATGGCAGAAGATGTTGACAGAGAGTTAAAAAATCTCCCCGAAACATCATCCTCGCCTCATAGTCAGTAACTAGGTGCTGGGCTTTTACAATCCCCTCAGGAATCTGGTCGCATAGAGTTTACCCTGGAGCCCGTAGTAGAACGTCAGTCGAAAAAAATGGGAGTTCACGAACGCGTCTTTAAAACTCGATTCCAGCAGATTGGGCCAATATTACAAGGGCAGAATTTAACGCATGCACTGACCCACGGATTATGCAGGGCATTGGAACGCTTACTCGATAATCCTGATATTGAAGATCGGGACCGTATTTTTTTCCGTTTAAGTTCCAATCGGCTCGATAACAATTTTCACAGCGCGCGATTTCAAGGAGGAGAATGGCGAAATGATATTAGATGGGTCAGCGAATTCATGAATGTCATGAGTCGCATGCTAAACTCCAATGAACAATTTGAACTAAGCGATACCTTTTAATTAGAATTTGTTCACGTGCGCGCCAGTCCACAGGGTGGGGGAAATGGTAGAGACTATAAGCCCGGGCACCAAGCCTCAACCAAGTTTCGATTGAAGAAAAAATGTATCATTAAGATTCCTAAGGATGCTAAAAGCATGTGCTGTGCTAGAGCGCTGGTCACTGCTAAAGCTATCGCTGACAATCACGCCCAATGCCCAGGATTCAAACGAGGTCGAAATATTCAATACGAAGCAGCATTGTTCTTACATGAAGAGGCCCATGTCATCCCCGGACCATGCGGAATAGATGAGCTCACCGTCGCTGTTTCTAAAATATCGAGTCATCATGGTATATGTAGATCGCGCGTACACATGTTTTGCTTTTGGCGAAGGCGAAAAACAATTGGCGATCCTACATGAAAACGGTCATTACAATACTCTCACGTCATTGCCAGGTTTTTTTAATCCGGTTATTTCTGCGGGCGGTGTTTACATCCCTATAATGATTTGGGGCGGCATGCGTGTCCTAATGCGACCGGAATTCACTGCCCTGCCTGCTGTCAAGAAACATGCTCTGATTACCATGAGGCATAGAAGACGAAACGGTTGTCTTCCCACGTTTGCAATAGCTGTCGCCGTGTCTTCTATGGACCCTGCTGTCTGGAACTCCATAGTAGCAAAGCACAAGATGGGAAACCTAGCGGTCCTCAAAAACCTTCTGTCTGTCAAGCGCGAAGGAAATGCGCCCATTGCTGAAAACTCCTCGTGGGAAGAAAAGTACAAGGCGATCATTGCTGTGGTTGGGGTGAATGTCCATCGTGTCGCGAGCAAGTAGACCTTAACACGCATCTATGCTTCATTCAGAAGGCCAACGACCCTGATGAGATCTGGGAAGAGAAACGAACTGTGCAAGTGGCCAAGCGGAAAAAATGGCAGCGTGAGCAAGGAGGAGACGCCTCAACGGGGGGCTACAAACCCTTCGATCCAATATGGAGACCGAAAACCAGGAACAACCAGAAGAATATAAGGAACCCCTTTTAGTGTTTTTTGACATAGAGTCAATGCAAAATACCGGGAAACATATCGCCAATTTGGTCGTAGGAATGACCGCAAAAAAAAAGCGACCCCAAAATCTTTCGCGGACCCCAATGCGTTGATCATTTCTTAGAGTGGCTAGAAGTCTTGACAGAAGAGGAAACGCGCGAAATCACCGTCTTGACCCATAATTTTAAAGGATACGATTCTTATTTTATCGTCGACGCATTGCACCGTCGCAAACAAGCATTAAAGCAGGTTCGCAATGTCGGTAAAGTAATGGAACTGACTTATCTGGGAGGCTACATTCGTTTCATCGATTCTTTGTCGTTTATACCTGGACCTCGCTGTTCTTTTACAAAAACATTTGGACTCGACCCCGATTAGTTTAAAAAAGGTTACTTTCCTCATTTATTTAATACTCGCTCCAATTTGGAGAACGATTACCGCGGTGAACTGCCTCCCAAGAAAGATTACGTGCCCGAGGGAATGAACAAAGAAGGGAAAGAAAAGTTTGAGAAGTGGTATGAAGAGAAGAAATCAAAGGGGGTTCAATTCCATCTGCGCCAAGAGCTCGAAGATTATTGCATGGATGACGTCTGGTTATTGCGCGAAGGCTGCCTCGCATTTCAACGCGATTTCCGCAAGCGCACCCGTTTTTGCCCCTTTGAACAAATCACCATCGCCTCGGCTTGCAATCAAGACTTGCGCCTTAATCCCATGGAAGAAAACACCATTGCCTCAGAACCTCTCTACGGTTGGCGTTTAGATGTCAGTCATTCCAAAGCGGCTATGGAATGGTTAACGTTTGAGGAACAGCAATTGCGCCGAGATGCCTGGCTTGCATGTAGCGTAACGGAATCAGTTGGAAGAAATTTTCTTGGAAACAGGTGATGATAGCTCCAACCCGCGGTTCCGTCAGCGAATACAGCCTGCTAGGAATCAAGGTGAATATCGCATTCCAGACACCCAGTGGACAGTCGATGGGTATGATGTTGAGACCAACACGGTTTACGAGTTTCTTGGCTGTTTTTGGCATGGTTACCCCAAGTGTTTTCCTCAGCGCTCGGAAACCTACCGCCGGCTGAACGACCGCTCCATGGCCGACGTTCATCAAGAAACCGTGCTACGATTACAAAGTCTCTCCGATCGAGGCTATTCAGTAAAAACCATCTGGGAATGCGAATGGCAGAAATGTAAGAACCACGATCTGGAAATAGCTGAGATTGTAGCAGGGTATGATTTAGAAGAACCGCCTTCACCTTGCGACGCTTTTTTTGGTGGACGCACAAATGCTGTTCGTCTTCATTACGAAGTCAAAGAACATGCCGCTGAACAAATCAAATATTATGATTATACCAGTCTCTACCCGTGGACCAACAAGACCCAGAAGTATCCGGTGGGACATTCTGAAATGATCTACGCATCGCCACGAGAGAAACCAATTTCCGATTATTTTGGCCTCGCAAAATGTACAGTAGTACCACCGTATCGCCTTTTCCACCCTGTATTACCATACAGAACTCATAACAAACTCACGTTTCCTCTGTGTCGTACCTGCGTCGAAGAAAACATCGACCGTCCTCTCCACGGGAAAGTCTTTTGGTGTGGCCATAATGAACAGGAGAGAGCATTGACCAGTACTTGGTGAATGCCAGAACTAGAAAAAGCGGAACAGATGGGTTACGTGATCCAAACCATTCATGAAGTGTGGCATTTCCGATAAACGCGAGTAGGCCTGTTCGAAGAATATGTGAACACTTGGCTCAAATTGAAAACGGAAGCTTCAGGCTGGCCCGCATTGTGCTACACAGGGGAAAAGAAACAACTCTACATAACTCAGTTTCAAGAGAAAGAAGGTATTTCCTTAGAATATGAGAAGATTACCGTCAATCCTGGTCAGCGGGCTTTGGCCAAGCTGATGTTAAACTCCATGTGGGGAAAATTTGGGCAACAAGTGAACAAATTGCAAGTGAAAGAATTTATTGAACCTCAAGCCTTTTGTAGTTTCATGGACAGTGATCAACGTGATGTTCGCTATGTTAGCTGCATCGACGAACAAAGAGTGGAAGTCCATCATCGCGAGGAAGCGTTATGTGAAAATATCTCCCCCAATCTGAATATCTTCTTGGCCTGTTTCACTACCTGCTGGGCGCGCTTGCGTCTCTATGAAGCTCTAGAACTGTTGAACGAAAGGGTCTTGTATTTTGATACAGACAGTGTGATTTTTGTGCAATCCCCTGGAAAAGTGAAACCAGTGCTGGGCGATTATTTGGGCGATTTTACGGATGAATTAACCAACGGAGATTTCATCACAGAGTTTTGCTCGGGGTGGGGGGGGGGGGGGGGAGGGCTGAAGAATTAAGTAAAAGTACGAGGATTTTTATTGACCGTCGAAGGGATGACACAACTCAATTATCAAGTGTTGCGTGAAAACACCTTGAATGAATTGCAAAAGCCTTTAGATTCACCGCGAAAAAACCCGCGTCGCGCAGACACACAAAATCGTCCGCGTCTCAAAAGACTATCAACTATGGACCAAAGAAGCCCACAAAGAATACAAATTGTATTCAATAAACGCGTTCTGGACCCGCGAACAGCGATCACTTATCCATATGGCTATCAAGGACTGGACTCTGAAGATGAAGATCTTATTGTCACAATGGTCGAACTATTGGATGAAGATGATGAATAAAAACGCTCTAATTATGTAGGCTCTTTAGGAATTTATGAATTTAAAAATGACTTTCATTGAAAAATCGCTATCACAAGGCTCTCTTAATTTGTTTCACTGAAAAAAAAAAATTGTCCACCCAGTGGGATTTGAACCAACAGTCTTCGGATTTACAGTCCTACACTCTAACCGATTGAGCTATGGGTGGCAACTTAGCGACCGACAGGACACGTTCCTTGGTGTAAAATAAGGCTATCTTTCATCATGATTTTTAAAATGAACATAGGCTATAAGAGATTCACTCAATCACACATTTCATTTTTTCAAGTTTTTATTGAAAAACAAAGGGACCGACTAGTCACTAGGACCGTCGACACGTTCCCGCTTGTACATAAGATTATCAAAAAGAAACAACATTACAGTTTTTTTTTTTCACAATTTGAGTTTGCGCTTAGCTTGCATGATAAGTTTAACAATAGCTTCCATCCAAGTTTTCTTGCCCGGCAAACGGTTGATGGCGGCAATCATCTTGTCATCGGCTTTCCATTTGTCACGCAAATTCTTAGCTCTGGCGTACTCAATATCATGCTGCTTGGCAATCTTATCCAGTCGATTGATACCTGGATCCCCGCGCGTTAACCGTTTTTTCAAATGTGTTCCAGGCCCCATGTAGATATCCCGGCCAATGAAATTCAATCCCAGTCTTCCCCAACCATTTTTGAATGTGTAATCCTTCTCCACGTTGTGGGCGTTTGCGCCGAAGCGATCTGCGTGCTTGGGCTTTTCGCTTTTTAGTAGTCCTTCCCATCAAGTTGGCGTCTGGTTCGACGTCCCTGGTCAAATGCTTCCCACCCTAGTAAAGATTTCAAACGTTCTACTTCCGTAGCCGCTTTCTTACACTGTTGGCGTTTGAGTTTATTCACAATAATCTCAGCTTTTTCTTTGGATGTATTCCCTGGGGATGATCCCAAAACTTCAGCAAAGGGGAGGGGAGCTTCTCTTTGTTCCTCCAAGGACAAAGACGGCACTTGTAAACGCACGCATTTGGGTTTGGGCGGTAAGGCGGGACGATGTGGTGTCTGCGCGGCGTTACCAGACGTTATGGTAGCACCTTTCTTGTGATGCGCTTTTTTAAGCAAACTCCGCACCAGTGTGGCTGTGGGTCCTTCAACCATAGCATCTGTTTCATCATCTTCTTCTTCTCCTTCAGGCAGTGGGGCTGCTACTGGAGGCCCTCCTCGAATCTTTTTGATTAATCGATTTAATGGACGCGACACTTGTCTGACACATGCTTCTTTCAAACCGCTTGGCATGTTAGAATGTAACAATAAGTGTTTTTCAGCTGCCAAACGAGCCGCTTTAGTCAATCGCATGTTTTCGGTCAAACGCCCTTTGTATTCATCGGTCAATCGCAACATTTCGTCCACAGGAACCATGGCATACTCCCGAAAAGTACTCATCGTTTTTGGGGTGGCGAAATGAATAACTGTTTTTACACTCTAAGCACGAGACTTCAAACGTTCCTCCGTCGTTGAGTGAGTGCCAATAATGTCTATAGGCTTCGCACATCAAATTATATCTCAACACGGATAGGTCGCGCTCCAAGGTCTGTACCTTTTTACGAGAGAGCTCTCTTTCGTCCTGTAACGTTTGTAATTTGTGTTGCAACCCCTCAGCTTGTAGTTTCCAGCGCCTTGCTTCTTGATATGCTTCAATGAGATTGTGCAATGCTGCTCTATTCATGGTCTAGGATAACAGCAAAACAATTCCTCGTTCAGTCCTTGACGAAAGTCATTAGCTCTCTGTTGTATCCACGCGCGACAACGGTTTATCAAAGGTCTCACATTCAGAGCTTCAAAGAAGGTGAGGCGGAATACAAACTCGATCATGATGAAGAACGGTGAACACAGCAACCATCTAAAGCATTGTTCAGTCCCCGCCAAAAGCCAGCGCCTTTCTGATTCATCAACAAGTCGCGTCGCTTTTTAAAGGAAGTTTTGCGGTGAGCAAGGGTTCGCAAAGTCTGTTTTTGAGGACGCCATGCACGTACCATGGCTGGCGATAAGGGTACTCTCCCTTTCAAAGAATTCAAAATGACTTCGCTGACAGCATTGATTTGATCAGCGTTGGCGTGACGTAAAAGATCTTGATGCTCTAAATGACGCGCTTATTTAGCTAGCTGTCGTAGGAATGTAAGTTGTCTACGTAAACGGGGAGGCGGTGACGCGGGCATGATGTGATTCTATAGGTACAAACACGTGCGGGTACCCCTGCGAAGGTAATAGGTTCGTCCACAGACGGCGGTCATCTGAAGAGGCTGGGTGTAAGTCAAACATTAAATAGCCAAAGGCATGACGAAATATCTGCATAACACCTTTGACCTCGGTCGGAAACGCCTGACACACCAAAGCTCGTAGCCCTGTGCAATCCCGAGGATTCTTGAAACAAACTATGTAATGCGCATTGAGCGACACGGTCTTTGCGTAAGGGCCCGGTTGGAAACAGATCTTGACACAAATACAATACAGTAATGTTCCAATGGTGGGAATGTTTTGTGAATAGGTCCAACACACGCTTATCTCTTCTTCCTTCATCCATCAAATCATCCAAAACTAACACCCCGCCACCTTGCGGTGCAAACCAAGCATTCAATTCCTCTAAACTAGGAATGCCTTCTTGAAAATGTATAGCATCCTCTTTTTGCATCATTTTAAACGTAGGTTGCCATGCTCCGTAACAATAGTGTTTGGTTGGAGGTGGTGGGTCCATGAAATGAGAAGCATGTTTCAATAATTCCCTCGTGAAGGTGGTCTTACCACAGCCCGAAGGACCGGTCACCTAAAGACTACAGGGGGTTCGAAAAAAAAAGCCTCTCTCCGGCCGTGGCTGAGTCATAGTCCTATCTGATCCTCTCCCCCACGTTTCACCGTCTTTTATTCAAACCTTTTTGATCCCGTATCCTGCTGCGGCACTTACACCCCCTAAGGCGGCTGCTTTACCAACGGCGGTCAATGCAAGAAGGGCTAACGCCCTTCTGGTGTTTGGTTCGCCGCCTCTTTCGAGTCACCCGTGTTTTATGGCGCTGAGCGCGTTTTCGACGTGTTCTTGTTGCAGGCATGATGTCAAATGATATAGGTCTATAAAGTGAGGTATTTTTAAAAAGAACAATGCCAATGACACGGTTTTTTTATTAGAAACTTTATTTCAACGATATATAGCTTCGCGCCTAGAACAACACGCCTGACTATTTTCTACACCGTCCACGATATCCGTTTGAAGTGATGGGGGTAACTGTACTAGGATGCGATGGCCTGCTTGGTGATCGTTGGCTACTAAATCATGTAAAGAAAAATCATCCATGAATTCATGCATGCTCTTGCCTCGACAGAGTGCTTGCAAAACCAATAAACCTTAATGCCCACAAGCGCGGCTGTTCAAACTTTGTAAGCTTTGCTTGTTGCGGTGGATGACGGGAAAATAGCGCCAGATCCATTCCAAGATATGAGGTACTCCGTACGTATCCATAGGAAGTCCATAGCTGTCGAGGATTTCGCAGTTATCTCCCGAAGTCCACAACCCTAACCAATGACGTCCAGGTTCTCCTTTAGGGTCTGTGTTGACAATCATAGCCCTATGCATTTGTCACCCAGCGGTTTGGCGAAGTGGTGGTAATTGATCTTCAGGGTATACACCCCAAAACACGCGCCTCAATACAGGGTCGCGTTTTGCCAATGCTATTAACTGTTGTTCGCTCAAGGGTACTAGTTCCATCGATGCTTGTTGTAGAAGTGATTGATGATACTGTTACACAGGTAATGCAAGTGGTTGTATTTAATACAGAAAGGTATGAATTTTAAACGTCGTAATTCACCACGCCTGTGCCACTGATATCCATCACGCTTTCAAACTCGCCCCAGACCACCACCGTCAGATTTTGACCAGGATTAGCCCCAAAATTGATCTCCAGGGTGACATCGCCTTGTTGTTGTGGATTTCGCAAGGGGCTATCTGCATCTCCTCCTGCGACATTATTAAACAGGTACAGCGTGCAATTCTTGTTGTGGCCCCAATCCCCCGGTCTCAGCATACTTTCTTGGTGTTTACCCAGAGCACAGCTGGCTTGCAGGAAGCGATGGTACCCCCACAAATCTTTCACGTTATCATTCTGTTTCAGTTCCAAGGTTTCGTAGGGATATTCCTCACCGCGTATGATTTGACAAATGTGGGTCATCCCAAACTTTTGGAAGGGAAATGGGTAATGATCTAAATTTCTGTTGTAGGTGCGACTGTCCAATAATCCCACCATAAGACAGTCGGGTACGCGGCCTTGAAACAGATCTGTTTTCTTAAACATGGTACTCTCCCCGTCAAAAGTGAATGTCTGGACATCCATATAGACGGTAGGATAACGAGCCCATATGCCTTTGTTATGCCTTCATTTAGTCAGTGCAGTGTAAGTGGTAGGGTTTAAGGTCAGCCTACAGAGATAAAATTTGGCTTGGATATCATTCGGACCCAGGGTTGGGTACTTTTTGTCCGCCATCCTTGTACCAAAGCAAAAGAACTCGGGACTGTTAAAGGTGATACGCAGCTTGATTTCAATACCAGGAACTAACACGGTTCCGGTATGAAAATTTTCCAAATGCGGTTTCATGATCAGCCGCACCCATCCGTTCCCCAAAAACTTGGAAGTTAACACTTTCAAGGGAATCGTCTCTCCAGTAGCAAACACACCAGCGTTAAAGGGGCGGTCATCATTCTTAGCATTGGTGACTTGCAGGGAAGCATTCACATTTAAATAATTCACCCAACCTTGTGGGGCCAGCAATGTTTCACCTTCACTGGGCGTGTAATTCAGCAAGGTTTCACCAAAGGCTCGGTAGGCATACATGCCCGTCTGTTTGGTCTATAACGTACCATTCAACCGCATGTCAAATTGCTGGATCATGGTGTGCGCCACATTATTGACCAGGTAAACATACTTGGTGTAATCGTCTCCCGATTGATTTGCTTCAGCTCCCGTGACTTGCCCGTCCGCATACAAACCAGCATTGTTCGCACCGGTAGGTAGTCTCATGTCAAAGGTTAAATAACTTTGATTCAAATCAACAAAATCTTCCAATTCGGAAACGGTGAATTGCAAGGGGGTAATACTGCTATTGTTCAGCGGGGAGTAACCCACCCATCGAGACCCTTGAATAGCCACATCATGCGCTGGCAAAGCCCAGAAATTCAACGACTTGCTCATGACGAGGGTCGAGTAAGTCTTAGATCATTTGGAAGGGGGAACGGCTTGATATATGGGCCCATTGACGGTGTGGGGAAGGCCGCTGATTTAACCATAGCAAGAACACAATCACGCGCCCTACATTGATGGGCGACAAACTGACCCATAGGTCTTGTGGGACAATATCCTCTGAGGGCCATTGCTCGATAGTGTCTAAGAGCTCTGTAGGGCAACAGGCACGCAAGGAGCTCACCTCGCGGGTCCATCGCCAGCAGTGCCAAGTATCGCACAACAACACACACAGAGACCACATTGTATCATTTGAAACGAACAAGCTTTATTCAAACCATTTTATAGAAGAGGAAATGACAACGACACTGTCTTGGTCTGAAACGGACTCTCCTAATATGTCATTATGCTCCAGCATGCGTTCAGTCAACTTTCTCAGCTTCTGTTCGGCTTTTCGTTCGTCTTTCAACATCTCTTTCAGCATTTGCTGTGCTCCTCTTCTTTCGTTCCTTCTTCTTGCAGGTTCATTGATTGCTCACATTCATCCGTTAACTTTCGAGGTGTGATGCGTATCCGTTTTGGAGCAGGGGTGCATGGCTTTTGGGGCACTGTTATCTTCCGTTTCAAATTTTGGGGGTCTCCATTCACTTCGGCGGCAGGCTCTTTCCTTGCTTGCTTGACTTCACCGATACTTATCTTTGGCAGAATCATCACTTTTCCAACCAGTTCTCGGACGGTTTTCTGCATCGTTTCTTTCCTCTCTGCATTCAACAGCTTTAATAGGTCTGTGTGGGTTAATGGTGCGCCGTGAGGTTCTAGTTTCTCTGCACAGAGGTCTGTGTGAGAGGTTTCTTTGTGAATAGACATTATGGAACGTACTCTAGATTGAGGTGTTTGTGCTCTGCACATGAAATGGTGTATGACTGTCAGGGAATGAAGTTGTCTCTTTTATAGAGGTTTTCTTGACACTGATTGATCCAAATCCTTTCTTGATTGGTCCACATCACACACCCAAAACATCCCGCACATGATTGGTTGTTTGACGGACCTTTGATTTGATGCTATTCTTAGCACGTTTAGCTGTTTTTTGCATCGTAGACCTTACCGATTGACTGGCTTTTCTTTTCAACCCGCTGACTCCTGCACGCAAAACCGTGCCTGCTGCCGCATCAAGCGCTTTACCTTGTGCCAAACTCTGCAACCCTTCTGCTACAGCAAGAGCCCATATCTCCAACAGAGTTTTCCATAATCCATCTCCCACTTGCAGGGGTGAGTCAGACTTCCTCCTCGCATGTTAACCGTTTCGTACTTAAGGTGATTCCGTCATGGCTGCTCTATTTATCTGGGATGAAATGCAGGGTAACCAAGGTACGGTTAGATTTGTTGTTAGGAAATGCAACCAAGGAACCGTTTGTTTCAGCTACGTCCACTTGCAATGTTTCGTAGGTGTTTTGGCGCACTGGATGAAATTTTTTGTGTTTGGGTTCGAAATACATCACACCTCTTCTTCGTCTCTTGTACCAGACTTCCCGCAATAAATTCGTCTTCATTCCTCCAACGATCGTGCTCTGCGCCACGTTACAGTACACACGCAAGGTGCGAGAAGGCTCCCCAACAACCATTCGAAAGGCATGGTTCAGGTTGGTTAAACGCCAATTACAACTCATGCTTAATCGAAGGCATTTTTTTTCTAGTGCCCAGAACACGCCATTTCCATCTTTATCCAGGAAGTCTCGGTACTTCTCAGAAGTTGTCAGATCAGGCACTTTGTCATCTATGTAATCTCGAGACAGGTTATGGCCCAACTCCCCTGTTTCTGTCAGCCATCCCATCTTGATAGCCAAGGTACCATTACTCCAAATTTCTGGAGTGTTGTCTACACCACCGAGTTTGATCTTTGTATTGTCAATCAGCAAGTCTTGCTCGTTTCCTCGCTGTATCCACCGAAAGGTTATGTAGATACGCTTTCCTGTGTCGTCCACAAAATGACTCCCTTGAAAGGGATCCCTTAGGCGCATTTAGGTGGGAAAATCAATACAGGCTTTCATGAAACTTTCTCCATCCACCACCCACTTGAATTGATCGATATTCATCATGTTGACTTGCACGTCTGATGTAGCCCCAGATCTCATCAGCGTTGTGTAGAACAGAAAATCGTATTTTGGTACCAGATGGTAGAGGTTGACACGAGTGTCAGGCACGGACATACTGCTCAAGGCAACTCGCCAACCCTGCCCCGGCAATGTTTGCCGCTGGGGCAGCCGGACCTTAAAACGTATAGACGGTGCCATACCTGGGCCTCGTTGACGTCCGTTACGTCTTTTGGAGCTATGCCGATGCTCCGAAGAACGATAGCGTTGTATCCCTGCACGATACTCTGTAAGACCTGTAAGTATGCCCGCGTGTTCTTGGCTGTCAAGTACCGGTACAGTTTCTCTTTCAAGGTGCGATTGAACCGTTACACTAGGGCTGCTTTAGCGTCCCCATGCGTGCTAAAATGATGAATACCGTTTGTTTTCATCAAAGTCTGGAACATTCGATTGTAAAAATCTTTGCCTGCATCTGTCTGCAATTTTTGCGGTGTGCGCCCCGCTCGTGTCAAGATGGTTTGCATGGCCTGTGTGACCGCTACCCCTGTCTTGTTCTTCAAGGGTTCGACCCAAGCATATTTGGACAACACATCTACTACCGTTAAGGCGTATCGGTTCCCTTTGTTCCAATGTCCTAACCCTTGCAATTCAATCAAATCGGCAACCCATTGTTCATCGATGTTAAACACTAAGGTGGGGAATATAGGGAAATGTTTTCGGCGGGGACGGTGTAACGTGTAGCTTAAGACCCCTTGCAGTAGGTCTTGGGCCTCGCGTCTTTTTAACCCATGTGCTTTGGCAAAAGCTTGGACCCCGCCCAAACTACCAGGCTTCCCGGGGAACTCGTACGTTAAGGGTGACGGTTTCATGACACTAACAACTTCAAAGTTTTACATCAATATTTTATTTATCTTGTAAAATGAAACGCACAGTCTTGCATCCCCCAAAATTACAATTGGACGGTTTCCAGCAAAGAATCTCTTCGGGCGTGCCTTCCACGTAGGCCTCGTTTTTCTCTTCCATGCACAGTTCACACAACACCAAGTCTAACACATCACTCAACCGAGAATGCCACAGGATCACTTCACGACGTTTGGCCTCGTACAATGCTTGGCAACTCTGATTTAAACGTTTCAGATCGTTCGGTTCTGGTCTCATTTCCAAAACGCGATTATCTATCTCCTTTATATCCTCCTCTCCTTTTTCCTGTATGCGTTTTTGCGCCATTTCCTCCTCTTGCTTCATGGTAGCCCCTCGTGTGGTATGTTTGATGATAGACTTTTCGAGATGGAGGCGACAGCTTATCCAGGTTCCGCACTGTTTGGTGTTGACCTTGCATATCATTGTCTTTCATACAATCATCCACAGACTTCAATTCCTTGACTTTTTCTCTGAATGCCTGTTCAACGCCAAAGGCTTCATGATGCCTTATTTGTCTTGTCCTACGGGCCTCCTCTAAACTCAATGCGTCATTCATGGTCTGCTTCTATCTCTGTCGCTGTAAACTATCGTTTTGGTGAAACGGAGAGTTTTTTTTATACATTGATCTGGACATTGATTGGTTGAGTGAAACCATCCAATGACACGCCATGAGCAATCAATCTTTCTTTCATCTTCTCAATACTGTATTTCTCCGTTAACTGTCTTTGCACCCATCGATCATTAAGGTATCGTATGGTGTTGTTCTACAGGGGGAAACATCATCATACACTCTTCATGCCAAGGTCTTAAAATATCATTTTTGTTGACCGATAACATGGTTGCTTTTAGACACGCATCAGATTTTTCTGCTCTATTAAGCTTTGAGTAACGCTCCCAAACATGATTTTCATAGCTTTTCCACAACGCTTCGATTATGTCTTTACGCATTGGAAGGCGACATTTCTTTCTTTGGAGATGGCGCTCGTGTAACTGCTGCTTTTGAACTCGACCCATTCTTTGAAACTCTGAGCAACGCGAGGTAACTTCGTCTTCATCCACCAGGTTTGTGTTAGGTATTCTTTCAAGACAGTCCCGTGTCTTTTTTCTCTTTTTAAAAAGAGCTCTTGAAACCTCACTGTAGAAATGAACGTTTCTCATCCTCAGGCAATATGAAAAAACAGTGAGCAAGAAGGACGCTTTTCAAACATTTTGTCCCTCAATGTATGATGGACCGGTGACATCATTAGGAACCAATCACAGGAAGGTATATTTTCCTTTTCATTGGAACTCTATTTCCCCCAACGATTCGAAAACATGTTCTGTAAACTGCGCCACGGGTCTGTATGAGCTTCCATGTTTCGCCTACCGATGATGGCGCATGTCTTACCCCTCAATGACGTAATAGACTCGAGGCAGGCTTCAAACCTGTCCTCAACACGATCATACTCGAACCAGCGATTATGTGTCACCGAGTGCAGATACAAGAGTTTGTGCATCAGGCGTGCCATCTCTACGCCCCACCCCGTCCCACCATCCACATACTCTAATCCTTGACTGTTTTGTGCAAATTACTCAAAAGCGTACACAGTATCAGCTTTCTTTATAATCCAATAATTGCGCAGCAAAAACCTGTTGAATTTACAAGATGAAGAAGGATATGTACGCTGTAACCGTTTATTGGCAGCTCGACAGGCGAGATCCGCTTCCGTGTCCGAGGAGTTACACCAGATCATGTTTATGCGCGGTACATCAAGAGACAAATCCCCCGGATGCGAAGCTGCTGAGGCATGAACAAGTTTGGGATCATGACCACCACAGAGACGCAAGCCTTTCCCATTCACTCGGGTGATAGGGTGGTTGTCAGGGAGAATGTACACAACACGCAACCCATATTGCCACGCCCATCGTATGGCCCAGGCATCGGTGCCTTTAGCGTCTCCAGTGATCACTGTGATCTCGCTCGGTTTCGACATTCGTTCAC
>NC_090895.1:9082834-9087834 GCF_036669925.1 Montipora capricornis | reverse complement strand
AGACGCAGAGGGAAACTGTAAGATGCGCAATATAGCTCACATGAAGAAGTTTGTTGAGGCTGCAACCATAGAAATAGGAGCATCAAAGGGACCAGAACAGCGCGAGCCTCCAGAACAAGTAGTGGAACCAGTCCAGTGTGACCAGCCAGAACCTGCGGCCAGCCAGTCGTCGTTACAGCCACAGGAAGTCCTCCTGAGTAAGTCCCCACGCAGTTCAGATACATCTCGGCCTGCGCGCATAAGGCATAAGCCTGCGTGGATGAAAGATTTTGTTTGCAACTAGTCCACTTAAAAAAAAAAAAAAAAGAAAGAAAGAGACACTGTTGACACTTTTTTTGTTACTGGTTTTATTGTTCATGTTAGTATTATAAGTTTTCATATAAGTGAGGGGGAGATGTAGTGTACCGGAAGCGGAAGTTACGAGTATTCCGTATATTATGGGATAGAGGAGCAGAAAGGGGAGCGAGATAGCAAAGCAAGAATAAATACATGTTGTTGTTATGAACACGAGTTCTTGTCCTTTAGTCGGATAGACACCACACAGAGCACGATGAAATTTAAAGCGCGATCGACCCAGCAAGCTATTACCAACTACTTAAATCAAAGATGATCTTGATCGTGGACAGGAGCACACTTTAACACTGGAGATGACGAGGTCGCCGGATCTGATTAATCAGGTTTCCTTTTGTGAGGAAATGGTTCAGGAATCAAGGTTCAAGTTGTAATAACATGTTTGTTTCTTTTTGTTCCACATTCATTGTTCTAGGCCAATTTGTCTATCCTTTCTGGTTCACACAGTCTGAAGTCATGGCATTCAGCTCTAGTAATTTCATGAGCTTGTGGGATATATGTTTACTTATTTTTCTTTGATATTCACTATGAATTGTGCCAAAATTATTTTGTATAATCCTTTCTGGTTCATCCAAACTGAAGTGGTATTCAGAGTAATATCTGAGTTCCACTGGGATATATAACATATTAAGTAATTCTTTGTTGACTTTTGCTGTTCATCAACATCAATGTTGTATATCTTTTCTGGTTCACCCAAGTTGACGTCCTGGCATTTGGTGTCATCCCTGTGCACGTCTGAGATATATAACATGATTTGTTTCTTTAACATGCTATCCTTTCTGGTTCAACCAGGCTCAAGTCCTGGCATTGTGTGTGATGCCTGAGTCCTTCTGGGATATATAACAGGTTTTGTTTCTTTTCTTTGAAAAATTCACTTTTAACTAGGCTATAATGTTATCTATCCTTTCTGGTTCACCCAGGCTGAAGTCCTGGCATTCTGTGTGATGCCTGAGTACTTCTAGGATATATAACATGTTTTGTTTCTTTTCTTTGAAAAATTCACTTTTAGCTAGGCTATAATGTTATCTATCCTTTCTGGTTCACCCAGGCTGAAGTCCTGGCATTCTGTGTGATGCCTGAGTACTTCTAGGATATATAACATGTTTTGTTTCTTTTCTTTGAAAAATTCACTTTTAGCTAGGCTATAATGTTATCTAACCTTTCTGGTTCACCCAGGCTGAAGTCATGGCATTCTGTGTAATGCCTGAGTACTTCTGGGATATATAACATGTTTTGTTTCTTTTCTTTGAAAAATTCACTTTTAGCTAGGCTATAACGTTATATATCCTTTCTGGTTCACCCAGGCTGAAGTCCTGGCATCCTGTGTGATGCCTGAGTGCTTCTATGATATATAACATGTTTTGTTTCTTTTCTGTAAAGAAAAATTCACTTTTAACTAGGCTATAATGTTATCTATCCTTTCTGGTTCACCCAGGCTGAAGTCCTTGCATTCTGTGTGATGTCTGAGTGCTTCTAGGATATATAACATGTTTTGTTTCTTTTCTTTGAAAAATTCACTTTTAACTAGCCTATAATGTTATCTATCCTTTCTGGTTCACCCAGGGTGAAGTCCTGGCATCCTGTGTGTTGCCTGAGTGCTTCTGGGGTATATAACATGTTTTGTTTCTTTTCTTTGAAAAATTCACTTTTAACTAGGCTATAATGTTGTCTATCCTTTCTGGTTCACCCAGGGTGAAGTCCTGGCATTCTGTGTAATGCCTGAGTACTTCTGGGATATATAACATGTTTTGTTTCTTTTCTTTGAAAAATTCACTTTTAGCTAGGCTATAACGTTATATATCCTTTCTGGTTCACCCAGGCTGAAGTCCTGGCATCCTGTGTGATGCCTGAGTGCTTCTATGATATATAACATGTTTTGTTTCTTTTCTGTAAAGAAAAATTCACTTTTAACTAGGCTATAATGTTATCTATCCTTTCTGGTTCACCCAGGCTGAAGTCCTTGCATTCTGTGTGATGTCTGAGTGCTTCTAGGATATATAACATGTTTTGTTTCTTTTCTTTGAAAAATTCACTTTTAACTAGCCTATAATGTTATCTATCCTTTCTGGTTCACCCAGGGTGAAGTCCTGGCATCCTGTGTGTTGCCTGAGTGCTTCTGGGGTATATAACATGTTTTGTTTCTTTTCTTTGAAAAATTCACTTTTAACTAGGCTATAATGTTGTCTATCCTTTCTGGTTCACCCAGGGTGAAGTCCTCGCATCCTGTGTGATGCCTGAGTGCTTCTGGGATATATAACATGTTTTTTTTTTTTTTTTTTGAAAAATTCACTTTTAACTAGGCTATAACATTGTCTATCCTTTCTCGTTTACCAAGGCTGACGTCCTGGCATTCTGTGTAATGCCTGAGTGCTTCTGGGATATATAACATGTTTTGTTTCTTTTCTTTGAAAAATTCACTTTTATCTAGGCTATAATGTTATCTATCCTTTCTGGTTCACCCAAGCTGAAGTCCTGGCATCCTATGTGATGCCTGAGTGCTTCTGGGATATATAACATGTTTTGTTTCTTTTCTTTGAAAAATTCACTTTTAACTAGACTATAATGTTATCTATCCTTTCTGGTTCACCCAGGGTGAAGTCCTGGCATCCTGTGTGATGCCTGAGTGCTTCTGGGATATATAACAAGATTTGTTTCTTTTCTTTGAAAAATTCACTTTTAACTAGGCTATAATATTGTCTATCCTTTCTCGTTTACCCAGGCTGACGTCCTGGCATTCTGTGTAATGCCTGAGTGCTTCTGGGATATGTAACATGTTTTGTTTCTTTTCTTTGAAAAATTCACTTTTAACTAGGCTATAATATTGTCTATCCTTTCTCGTTTACCCAGGCTGACGTCCTGGCATTCTGTGTAATGCCTGAGTGCTTCTGGGATATATAACATGTTTTGTTTCTTTTCTTTGAAAAATTCACTTTTATCTAGGCTATAATGTTATCTATCCTTTCTGGTTCACCCAGGCTGAAGTCCTGGCATCCTATGTGATGCCTGAGTGCTTCTGGGATATATAACATGTTTTGTTTCTTTTCTTGGAAAAATTCACTTTTAACTAGACTATAATGTTATCTATCCTTTCTGGTTCACCCAGGGTGAAGTCCTGGCATCCTGTGTGATGCCTGAGTGCTTCTGGGATATATAACAGGTTTTGTTTCTTTTCTTTGAAAAATTCACTTTTAGCTAGGCTATAATGTTATCTATCCTTTCTGGTTCACCCAGGCTGAAGTCCTGGCATTCTGTGTAATGCCTGAGTGCTTCTGGGATATATAACATGTTTTGTTTCTTTTCTTTGAAAAATTCACTTTTAGCTAGGCTATAATGTTGTCTATCCTTTCTGGTTCTTCTAGGCTGAAGTCCTGGCATTCTGTGTAATGCCTGAGTGCTTCTGGGATATATAACATGTTTTCTTTTCTTTTCTTTGAAAAATTCACTTTTAACTAGGCTATAATGTTATCTATCCTTTCTGGTTCACCCAGGCTGAAGTCCTGGCATCCTGTGTGATGCCTGAGTGCTTCTGGGATATATAACAGGTTTTGTTTCTGTTCTTTAAGAAAAATTCACTTTTAATAAGGCTATAATGTAAACTATCCTTTCTGTTTCAACCAGGCTGAAGTCCTGGCATTCTGTGTGATGCCTTTTTTGCTTCTAGGATATATAACAGGTTTAGTTTCGTTTCTTTAAGAAAAATTCACTTTTAACTAGGCTATAATGTTATCTATCCTTTCTGGTCACCCAGGCTGAAGTCCTGGCATTCTGTGTAATGCCTGAGTGCCTCTGGGATATATAACAGGTTTTGTTTCTTTTCTTTAAGAAAAATTCACTTTTAACTAGGCTATAATGTTATCTGTCCTTTCTGGTTTACCCAAGCTGAAGTCCTGGCATTCTGTGTGATGCCTGAGTGCTTGTAGGATATATAACAGGTTCTGTTTCTTTTCTTTAAGAAAAATTCACTTTCAATAAGGCTATAATGTTATCTATCCTTTCTGTTTCAATCAGGGTGAAGTCCTGGCCTTCTTTACGGTGCCAGAGCTCTTCTGGGATATATACTATGTTCCATAATGTGAACATACTTAGCCTTTTATATATTTGTACACATATGAGGAAATTTGTCAATTTCATTATATTCTAATATATTTTAAATTCAATAGGGTCCCCAGTTAAATCTGTTTTTTATAGTTACTCCATGGACTTTTCATTGAAGTACATGTCACTGTCAGTGACGTTCGTACTGGCCCGGAAGTGTTGTACTTTGTTTTTGACGACGATTGTTTCAATTTCAGCGTCATTTATTTGCTTTATTATGTACAGTCCAGATCTTCTATAGCGGACAGCACTACTTACGAGCACCAAAAACAAAAAACAAAAACAAAACAGTTTAATTCAACTTCCATACAAGCTCCGTATTCACAAATTCCCGTACGCAGCCAGCTCAATTGCGATATATCTCCTTCCCGAGGGTTTCCAATCTCTTTGAACACTGAATTTGGAACATTTTTTGCCAAGGTTTTTGTCAAGTTACCAAAACAATAACTTAAATCAACTTTTGTTTAATAGTGTCGATTGCCAGTGTTACAAACAACTCTATATTGATTTGTTCACTGTGGAACTACGTAACGTAGGGCCTGTTTGTAGTATCC
>NC_090895.1:9075334-9077834 GCF_036669925.1 Montipora capricornis | reverse complement strand
GGTGATCGTCTGCAATGAGTTAGTTCATTCCCTTTTGGAGCCCCTTCCCTACTTTTTTGCTGGTTTCACAAGCCTTTATAATAAGGCTGGGAAATTATTGTTAGGGGATGGGGTTCACGTTAATCGTTTAGGACAGTATCGTTTATATCGTAGTTATCGTGGTGCCATTTTGAAGGCTTTGTCTTTACTTTGACTAAGCTGTTACCGGCCAAAATTTGTATTATTTCTTAGACCTTGACCTTAGGTTATTTTCATTTTAGGACATTTAAGGCTTGAGATTCGATCCAATATAATTTTATTTTGACGAATTCGATCGTCTCTTTCATTTATTCCTGGGACGTCGCTACAAGTTTATCTTGTTTAAGGGCTTAACTGATCCTCAATTTTATTTAATTATCGATCCAAGCTAACGGTATTTTTTAAGGGCTTTCCTCACCGTTTTATTTTTCTTGGGCTTTGATTCAAGTTGATTTTATTTTGATGACTTTGATTCAATGTTTAATTTTATTGGGCTTCGATTCAAATTAGTCGTTTTTTGAGGATTTCGATCCTCACTGTTTTATTTTTCTTGGGCTTTGATTCAAGTTGATTTTATTTTGAGGGCTTGGATCCACTGTTTAATTTTGTTGGGCTTCAATCCAAGTTCATATTATTTGGAGGACTTCAATCCTCACTGTTTTATTTTTCTTGGGCTTTGATCCAAGTTGATTTTATTTTGAGAGCTTCGATCCTTACTGTTTAATTTTATTGGGCTTCGATCCAAAGTAATCTTCTTTTTAGGACTTCGATCCTCACTGTTTTATTTTCCTTGGGCTTTGATCCAAGTTGAATTTATTTTGAGGGCTTCAATCCTCAGTGTTTAATTTTATTGCGCCTCGATCCAAAGTAATCTTATTTGAGGACTCCGATTCTCACTGTTTTATTTTTCTTGGGCTTTGATCCAAGTTGAATTTATTTTGAGGGCTTTGATCCTCACTGTGTAATTTTCTTTTGCTTCAATCCAAGTTGATCTTTATTTGGGGGCTTCGATCCTCACTGTTGAATTTTTATTAGGCTCATATTTCTGTGGGCTTTGACCCTCACTGCTTATTCTTACTTGGGTTTTGATCCAAGTTTATTTTAATTTGAGGGCTGTAAATTTGGGCTTTGTTCCAAGTTGATTATTTTGGAGGGCTTTGTTTTAGAGTTGTCCTCCAACATCATTATACGTCGAGGGCTTGGGGCCTTCTTGTTCACTTTTCTCTTAGATGCCTCCTAAGCAACCAAAACGGAAAACAGCACCATTGACCACTCGTAGGCAGACCAAGCGGCGAACAACTCAGCAAATTGGTCATGCTGTTGAAGCAGCTGAACCCAGTAGTCAGCCCTCTGGTTCTGCTGAAAGTCAACTAGTGGTTCCTGCCGTACACAATGGTCCTAGTCAGGAGGTGCCTGTCATTTCGGGTGACATCATTAACCAGATTGTGGCCCGCGTTACCCAAGAAGTCACCAGCCAGCTTGCTCCCCTACTCCATTCTACTTCTCAGCCACCCTCTCATCATGGCTCATTGGAATCATCAGTATCCCAGGTTAACCAGCAGAAAACTGTTTCCACACCACCCCTACCCACTGTGGCTAACGTCCATCCTACAGCTGTGGCTCCAGTTCAACCGTTATCCCTGACACCAACACAACACATTTCATCTCAGTCCTCAGTGCAACCAAGTCTATCGGAGGTCCCAGTATGCTCTCTTGGAACTGCTGCAGTGTCATCTTCTCTTAATCATATTCATAACCACCTCACAGGTGAGCTTAATCCCCCTTCTGACCTCCCATCGTCATTATTTACATCGTCTGCCCTGCCTGTTGACGTACGTGTCTCAGAAAAGATAAAGACTAAGATATGGGCAAACGAGTATATTGACTTTGGATCATTACTTGTAAATCCATTGTTTGAAAACAAATATCAAGTCATTTTTCAGAATCCTCAAGGGGGGCTTAGGCCTTCTCTAAGTTTAGAATCTGTTGCAAAACCCAAACGTATCAATTCTATTGAGGTTTGGGATAAGGCGTTTAGAATTTTTGTTGGGGTTTTCACCCAGAAATACCCTCTTGAGGCTCCTCACCTCATGAAGTACAGTGACATTATCCACGATTTGGCAGTCTGGGGCCAGAACTGGCTGTTTTACGATGAGAATTTTCGTTTCCTAAGGAATTTAAATCTCAGTGCTTATTCCTGGGGGCATGTCAACTGGGAGTTATGGCTTAGGTCCCAATCTTATCAAGGCAAGCAAAGGCCTACCCACCAGTCCTTTGTGCAAAATCAGTCTCTTTCAGGACCATATCTTCATATTCCAAAAGGTTTTTGCTATAAATTCCACAAAGGTGTTGCCTGTTCCGGTTGTGCTTTCCAGCACATTTGCTTTAAGTGTGACGGGAACCACAGGGCTTCCAACTGCAATTTTCGTTCCTCCACTGATAGAAGACCAGCAAAACCTGTGCTCTCAACTGCCAAGTCTGC
>NC_090895.1:9065334-9070334 GCF_036669925.1 Montipora capricornis | reverse complement strand
CTTGAAACTCTCGCAGCTTAGGGCAATATGACAATATACAAATTGAAAAAAGCTTCAAATTTAATTCTTTTTCAGTGGTTTAATTTTCAGACGTTAAAGTTTGCCAAGTCAAAGACACAATGGGACAGAGTGAGAAGATATCATAACAAGATTTGGAGCCATTTTGTAGACAACACCGTATCACACGAAACCTGCTGTGTTGAGCCTTGCCACTTTTAATGACAATTTCTTTACACAAATCTTTTCTTTGTTTGTTGGGCTTACTGCAGCAAGCAGGAATTCCCGTATCACGGCCTATGACAAAAGTCTCGAAAAAGGGAATTCATATATTTTTTGCCAAGGAAATGTAAATAATCTGGAGCACTCGTAAAGTAAAGCCTTGCGTCTTGGCTTAATCTGTTCGCATCAAGATTCAAAATCAGCCCTATTTCTTCTCCAGAACAATTCCCGACTCTACTTCGACCATGTGGTTCAAAATTTCAAGGTTGGGAAGCTTTATAGCGAATTGAGATGTTCTTCATCAGTGGGCTGCCATTTTTCGACTCCATCTTGTTTGCTGATTTATCGTTGTCCTCGCTTCAAAACGCCAGTTTACCCATATTTTTGAATGTAAACTCACATTTCAATTTAAATCCGACTTACTTTATTATTAAACAGCACTCCATTCTGAGTTGAAGTCTCTTAAATAAGGAAAAGCAACGCCAGGAAGGCAAAACTATCCTCTGCTCTTTGCAAGTTCTGCAATTCATCGCCACACTTTTGACTCGCCATCTTCGCTTCATTTGTGATCCGTCGCCGTATTTCCCGTTGCATTGAACCAGTATCAGTCATAAGGTAATGCCCAAGTCTTTCAAATGACTCATCATCTTTGTATTCATTGTGTGCCGTACTTTTGGAAACATGCGATGAATATTAACGATGCCAGCACTACATCTGCCATCTCTCATGTTCCCGCGTTTCGAATGAGGCTGAAATCTGAAAATAACCGCTTGCTCTTGTTGTAGCTGAGACTTCATATAACTCTATAAGATATTTCCACTTTGATTCTTTCATGAATGAGTTCACAAAACTTGAATACAGACTATCCTTCAGAATCATTTTAGGCAACCATAGTTCAAATGTGTCAATAACTATCCTTCCAGCATCAGCTGCGTTAGCTTTATGAATTAACTCATTGTCTTCATTGAAACTAATGTTAAATTGAAGCTGCATAGGAAGTAACATTTTACTTTCCAATTCTTCAAAAAAGCTAAATCGATTCAAAGGAATAATAACATTGATATGTTTCGCTCCTGCTGTTCCATCATTATTGGTAGCTTGAGAAAGAAGACGGCGAGCCTCAAAACCCAAATTGTTATCAGCTGTTGTATTATTCGTGTCTAAATACCATGAGCTATTTTTACCAACTGATCTACTGTAATCGTCACTATATTCCAAAAAAATTATTAACAAACGTAACATTGTGTAAATTATCAGTATCATAAACAATTTTACCTGCAGATTTGATGATAAGGTGTTTGATAGGACTATGGGAACCATTAATTACTTTTATTCGATCAACCGCTGCATATCCAGCTTTATCAGCTAATTTTTGAAGCTGAAAACGAACTTCAAAGTATTCATTGTACCAATCGCAAAATGAACTACGGGCGTTGATTGTGAACTTGTATCCATTTTTTTCTTGATGCTGATTGTTACCAGGAGCTCTTATTACATCATCTAATTGACAACAGACATATTCGTTTCTTTGCAAAAAAAATCACTTCTAAAAGCCATTTATATTATTACATTACATAATTATGTGAAAGAATTTTAACGTCTTCTTTTTTATACCATTGCCAGATATCAAACGATTTAAAATCATATTAGTGTTTTCTTGTTTTCTCATAGGTTGAATTGCCCTCATTTTTTGTTGTTTTGTTGACCCTTGTCTAATTTTTGAAAGCTGTTTCATGAGTTTTCAGCAACCTTTTTACCTATTTTATCACCAGCGTGTGAAACCCCTGATTCTAGAGCTTTTTTGGCTATAGGCTTAGCAATTTTTTGAAAACAGTTGATGCAAGAATTTTCATTGGTTTGAATGTATTATTGACAATAATGCCGGATTCTTTGTGCTTGTAAACAAATTTACCAAGTCGTGGATGGTAAAATCTTTTAAATTAATATGGTTTCATTATACTGTTAAGTTAGATTATTCTACTCTTTTAGAATCAATGAATATGAAACATCGGCTCCATTTCAGTTAAGAAATCTTCGTTTTCCGTCTGTTACCCACATTCTGATAGACGAAATTGTAGTTTTCTTAACAGGATTAAAGGTGATTCTTTTGTTTCTAGTGCAAACGAATACGATGGTTGTAACAAGCTTGTACTAAAACTATAAACAATATCGCCATCTTGACCATCAACTAATGAAGCATTAATGAGATCACAATGGATATTTAGAACGTCTGTATCTTGACTTCAGTTGGGAACTTTACTACCAAAAGGTGTCCCTCTTGTCAATATATTTTTTATCAAAACCTATAAGATCATTAAAATTCGATTTCGTTAAATCAAGTCTGACTTGAGACGGCAAAACAATTGCGACTAAATGTTGTTGCCTTAAGGGCCCACGGACGGATTTTTCGCGCGTTGCTAGGGAAGTAAAATGTTACTTCCGGTGACTGATGTTATCATATAGTGAGCTGACCAGAAAACCCACTCACAAGCAAAAATCACCGCACGAACTGTTGTTTGTATCGAAGGTTTATCCTCGCCCTTCCTCGCGCTCGTTCGCAGATCAACTGCGCATTAATGAACTGACTACCGGTTTGAGAAAAACCTAAATTTCCGGCGGTCTTTAAATTGAATTAATTTTATTTCATATGGCATGTTTCACCTCCAAATACAGAATATAGGTAAGCATTGATTTTTTCAAATCATCTTTTTTGAAAATTTTATGGGTGTTTCAGTATCGTTTATCTCTCTAAAAAGAACATTTTTCAAAATAAAAAGAAAGCCTTGCTTGGCTGGATGCAAAAACGAATACAAATTATGAAAGCATTGATTAAATACCCAAATTGTGTCGCACGTAGACAAATTTAGAGTTTTCTTTTATTGGTCACGTGACCATAGGCGTGGCATGATGAAGTCATATTTAGGGTCACTGGTTTACAAAAGTTGAAAACTGACTTAAATAATACCAAATTCTCTCAAATTAGTTAACTATTACATCCTTAGCAACGCACCCCAAAAAATACGTCAGTAGGCCCTTAAATGTCAAAGATAAACCGTCTTTCTTTATTATTTGTTTGAGATAGCTATCAAAATTCTTATAATTCCAAACACTTGCTGGAAAAGTGAGATCTTGAAAGTTAAATCCATTATTGATACTATAGGCTATTTTTTATTTTTATAAGATTGATTAACATTAAACCAAGTAAAAGACATATTGATAATCCTATTCAAACCAAGATGGTATTCAAAATTTCTGCCTAAAGTTATTTGTTTAGTAAATTTCGTTTATTACCAGGTATCGATTTTACTGAGTAGCTTGATAATACGATTATTCTATCCATATATATATAATATCGTTACATTAAATTTTAAAATACATCTTATAGAGTTTGTCATGTTGAGATTTATTGCTTGCTGACGCTTTTAGCAATGTGTCTAATATAGAAACACCCATATTACGCATATCAATGCTTGTATTACCAGCTAAAATTTCCCCAACAATCAATTCAAATTGTTTGAGAAGCTGTTTTGGATCATTAAAAAACACTGCATTTCCACCTTTCTGTTTTTTTCGAATCTCAGAACCTTTCATTGTTTCGACTTAATGTTCATAATGTTTGATGTATTCATTCAATGTAGGTCCGGCATTATCAAGTCTCTTTTTCATAAGCTGCCGTTCAGCTTCTGTAATGTACCCAGATTTCAATTGTTTTGTGACAGGTGATTTATAACCTTTCAATTGATTTCTTTTCGTTTTAGTCTCGTTGATAATCTTATTAAGATATTTTCTGTTTTTGTTTTTGTTGAGTCATTTCTGGTTGATTCAATATCTTGTCAGCAGCATCATAATTTTGAAGACCAAGATCATCCAATATCTCATTATCCATATCTTCATCATCTTATGCATAATCAAACTCATCATCATCATCATCATCATCATCATATTCTGGAGGCAGCTCCTGTTGTTCTTGAGGAAAGGATTTTGGATCAACACTAATCTGTCTCTTACCTTCCAATATATCTTGCAATGATTCTTCATAAGTTGGTGGTTATGGTACTAGTCGCTTTTCTTGCTGAGGCGAAACAGTTTCATCAAATAAATCACCTAAATTCACGTCTGGAGCTTTATCCTCAGTATCGATGCCATAGTTAGGAACCTCACCTTCTTTTCATGGTTGTCGTTTTGTTGAAGGCAGGTTCAAATTACTGGTGATAACATTATCTAGTTTGGTTGTTATTGGTTGAAACACCTTGAAAAAAGTTGCTTGGCTTGTTTTTTGACCCAAATCATGTTGTATAATAATTTTTTTTGAATTTTATCTCGCAATTCAGATTTTTGTATTGCACGTCTTTGCCATTTAAGTAAACTCATTTGTTATATTTTTTGGTTACATAAAATTGGTAAATTGTATAGAAAAGACAGCGTTTCACAGAGTGTTCAACACTATGTTGTACATTGTGTTGAACATCATGTTATGAAATAAAATACCCTTATGATATAAATGAGAATACCAAACTACGATTCTACTGATGATAATGTTGGGATACCCAACAGTCATACCCTTTTATCACTGACGGATGCTTTCGAATGTTGATCTGCGGACCATCAGGATCAGGTAAAAGAAAGACACTAATGCATATGACATATTATCTTTTATACTTTGACAAAATATATCTCTAAGCAAAAAACTTAGAGCAATCAAAGTATCAAAATCTATTGAGCATGCTTAAACCAATAAGTAAGGATATTATTGAAGCAAGTATCAACCAAATAATTCCAGT
>NC_090895.1:9047834-9060334 GCF_036669925.1 Montipora capricornis | reverse complement strand
CTGCAACATGACAGTAATAAATCTGATCTCGTGCTATTATAACATGCAAAGGAGCCTTTTTTCATGAAATACCTAATGGCATATTTTGCACAGCTTACTTTTTACAACTAAGTCAATTCAGCCAAATTCAGTGTTTTTTCACAGCTCCCTGACAAGGATAAAAGGAATTCAAGCAAGAGAAAATGAGGGGACAGAGAGGGAGGCTCAAGGCGTTGGCCGGGATATGTTATGTCCACGAAAGTTACTTTTAGATGAGCGGAAGTCTTTGTTCTGGGGGAAGTCTGTCTTCCGAGACGTCCGCATGCAGTCTTGCTTCGCTCTCAGGTTCTTAGTGAAAAGAGAAAATGATGACGCACGTGAAAGGCTGATGAATATATATTTTCTTTCAAACATCGGACCGAGCTTGGCCTGCATGCGGACGTCTCGGAAGACTTCCGCTCGTCTAAAAATAACTTTCGTGGACATGACATATCCCAAGGGCTGGACCGGGAGCCTCCTTCTCTGTCCCCTCATTTTCTCTTGATTCAATTTATCTTCCTCCTCTTCATTATCATGTTGTCGTCATCATCATCAACATTATGAACAACAGATGACTCTTGGTTATCGTCATCAGTATCAATATCACAGCTTCCACCATCTTCAGCATCATTGCAGCTGCAGCTGCTTCGCGATATTGACATCTATTTGTTGAACATTGCTCCTTAATTGGATGGAGGATTGCGTCGGATAGCAGCTTGGGGCAATCACTGTAAAGTAACCAGTAGACATATGGTACGCGCACCGGTGGCTCAGTTGGTTGAGTACCGGGCTATTACGCGGGAGGTCGTGAGTTCAACTCCGGCCGGACCAACACTCAGGGTCTTTAAATAACTGTGGAGAAAGTGCTGCCTTTGTAATTACATCTGCAAATGGTTAGACTCTCTAGTCCTCTCGGAAAAGGACGATAAGCCGGAGGTCCCGTCTCACAACCCTTCAATGTTCATAATCCTGTGGGATATAACGGAACCCGCACACTTGTCGTAAAAGAGTAGGGCATGCAGTTCCCGGTGTTGTGGTCTGTCTTCTGTGGTGTATCATGGTTGGGAGGGTAAATGCTCGGAGATATTAGTTACACCAAGCTACTCTAAAAATCCGAGGGTAAATAAAGATATATGATATATGATATGATATGATATATGGTGTACCTCGAGAGAAACCCTTAGGAGACTAATACGAAACAGTTGCTGCATACCGTTGACACTGGAAACTCGCGATCGGAAGCCACTACTATCAACATCATATAACCTGTCCCCCAGGCAATTCCCAGAAATAATAATAGCTTTATTAATCCATCATTAAATTTAAATTTATTAAAATTTTTCATTAAATATTAATTTACGATACTAAAATTAAATAAAGGAGAAATATGGGCAATGTACAATTTAAATACTTAGGGTTTTGCAAAATTAAAACTCACGATAACATCATCTATTGTTTAAAATGCAACTTCTCCTTAGCACATAGGACTTCATGTGCCTCTCAGTCCTAGAATGTGGTACCTTAACGCAATTCATCACTCGAGTACAATGGCTATTGATTGTGGGCATTGATATCAGTGAGTAATTGGGATGGTTCTTATCACTTAATATTATTTGAAATAATTGAAAGGCTGCGATTCTGCAAACCCTGATGATCTGCAGCGAGGTACTTGGGGATACCAACCCAGACCGGAGATGCATACTCTAACACTGTGAGATCACATTTTTTTGTGACTTGGAAGAGGAAGCATTATAGAAAGGTACATCTCATTCCTATCGTTCATGGTCTTGGATTTGCAAAACTGCGGCGCTTCCTGGATTCCATGCGTAGATTAGAGCTGTTATAACAGGACGCTTTGCGGCTATGATTTAAAAAAATTTTACTTGATCACTTCGCTCTTTCGTCTATAACCCACACTTCAAATATACATTCATTTCATTCATCGAGTCCTTCACGGAAACGAATGAGCTCAACAAATTTACCCGCTCCCGACTGGTTCCTAGACCAGGAAGAAGCAATACGCCGATTCCAGAAAAACGGAAGTTGCATGCATGTGAGGCTTAATAGCCCTCGCGGGAAAGTTCAATTTGAAACAACATGTCGGAAGATCAAATCGATCTTGCTCCCGAAGATATTCCTGGAGCTACCAAACCAAAGTTGACCTTTAATCAACTGAAAGATTGGTTGAAATGCCATCGTATTAATCAAAGTGGTAATAAAAAGGAACTTTTTGAAAGGTAGGTGTTCTTGTGTCATCTTTCTATCGGCTGTTTATAATTTTCATTTGAAACAGTTTCATATAGAATTTACTTTCTTTTATAACAGAGTCTAGAACTTACAGGGAATGATTACTCTAAAAATATACGACCCAGATCCAGGCAAGAGCTTCACTAGGGCAAAGTTAGGGAGACTAAATGAAGAATTCAAGGAAAATAGGGAAAATGCGAGTGCCACAGCAAACCACGTTGAGAAATTTCCCACCTCTGATTCAGCATTTGCTAATGATTTCACTGCCCTTCCCAAATTTGTTCCACTTGATACATTAGCACACTAAAGAACTGTGGAAAGAACACTAGGACATCAACTGACGCGGTTTCGGAGTTTGCAAGTTGCAAAGGGCTAAGATTATTCTCTTTTGTTCTCGACCTCCACATATGTGTGAGTCCAAATTCCGAGGAAGTTGTTTATCTATCTCAGTGCGCTTTGCTAGGCTTCCGGTAGGAAATCCGTTCAATATAAAGTCAAAATGATAATGCTTTCTGCCGAATGGGAAAAATATGTCTTTGCTTGTTTTTCTGTATTTTCCCCTTAGACTGGTAGAACGTCTTTGTTTAAAGGAAGGTGAAATTGATAACCAATCTAATTTTCATAATGCGGGTCTCACATTTGAAGATGCACCGAAAGTGAAGTTCAACAATTTTCAACATTGGGCACGCTCAAATTTGGGCATTTAGCGGCTCTGACTGCTTTTGTCTCTATAAAATATGTTTTAAGGTGTTTCCAAAAACTAAAGTCGTCGCATTCACTTATGACCCAAGATAGTTAAATAAGCAAACTTTTTCTCGACCCGAAATGCGGTGGACGGCTGTTAGAAAAAATGCCTCTTAAAAATGCAGGGAAGATTTAGAATAGGCGAGGCAGATTGACAGCTTCTCAGTACAGCCTTGATATCCACTAGACTAACGAGACAACGTCAATATAAGCCGATTCTTTTAGAGTATTGACATAGTGGTCCAAGCAAAACAACCATTTTCAACATGGTTCTTAAACTTTAATACTGTACATCAGCGCGGCTTAGCTCGGAGACACTATTTTTATTTCATAAGGAAATGTCCAACGTCAGTTTGACAGATGGCCATTAGTGTTGACCCCAATGAGCACGGAGAAAAATCACAAAACCTGTGTTGTTGTATCGAGATTCCGTTTATATTGAGTGTGGGTACCTAAGTACCTTATTATTGAAATAATAAGAAATCTCGTTTCTTCCTTTCTTCTAAATATCTACTACGATCCCTGTACTATACCCTAGTGTATTCGTATCTTAAATATTGCAATGTCGTATAGTCCTAAACTTATCCCTCTAGTTTAAACAGGCTTTTCCTTCTACAGAAACGCATCATCATAATTATAAGTGGAGCTCATTATCGTGCTCATTTACAAGCTCAATATCCTTGATATGTTAAACATTAATGCTTTCCTTGTGGCTTGCTTTATGTCTTCTTATCAATATAACCTTCATCCTATTACTTGTGATAATCGTTTATCTACTCATCGTCAAGTTTATACGTACGATACAAAGAACGCCAATAACTGTGCAGGGATGGCGCAGTGGTAAGAGCACTCGCCTCCCACCAATGTGGCCCGGGTTCGATTCCCAGATTCGGCGTCATATGTGGGTTGAGTCTGTTGGTTCTCTACTCTGCACCGAAATCTTACCGTATCCAACAGTTATTCTATCTTTAAGACTTCACTGCAAAAAGGAAAACCAAATTAGAATCACCCGTCCATAGTTTGTATACCATCGCCTACCTTGTGTGAGGAACCCAAGGTTAACAAGCTCTCAGCTTGTTTTGGATTTCCTCCTCTTTTAAGGCTTAACTAAAAGCGTCTGTAAAATGATATAATATTAGATAATAGTATTATAAGTCATCCTTTTAGATTTTGTAACCTACTGTAATTTAGTCATTTTCTTTCTTTTTTTGTACGTGTGACAAACAAACAAATATATAAAATATGGTGCGATTTATGCCGCTTGCAATGGTTTTTCACTCTTTCTCGCATAAATCCACACTTTGGGGCTAGCTTTCCTTGTCCGAGACTCATTCTCTTTTATCTTCTTCTTCGCCAATGTATTCGTTACCGAGTGGCCTCCTAGGAAGGAAACATTTCTTAAACTCGATTTTGAAAGCACGGTTCATATACCCGTAAATAAACGGATTGATGCAACTGGTAATATAAATAAAGAGAGTTGAAAGAAGAGAAAGATAACGTGGGAAATGAGAATATTCCACAAATTTCGAGACAGTAAATATGACATGAGCAGGCAAAAAAAAACTGAAAAATCCTATGACAGTAGCGAACAAGGTTTTGGTGATTTTGACATCGGCAATGTTGGAAGATTGCCATGAAACATTTGCATTGTGCATTTTAACTTGTTTGTAGATCTTCCAGTAAGAAAACCCGATAACGAAATAAGACGCGTACGTTAAGGCGAGTATGACAGAGAAAAAAGATGGATGGAACCCAATAATGCACATTGCAAAACCCGCATTTGGTTTGCTTTTTCGATCAAGAAAAAATATTGAGAGAAAGGCAAGTGTGAAAGGTATTGCCCAGGCCAGAAATGCGGAGATAACAATACACCGTGGCTTGAAAATTGTTTGGTACTTAGTTGGTTTCACTACTTTATAGTATCTGTTTATTGCCATCAGAACCATGTTAAACGAAGAGGCTTTTGTCAAGGATATATACGTAATGGCAACAAAACCACAAGTAGCTGCTCCAAATGACCACTCTCCAGTTGCCAGAAAGGCGACCGATAGTGGCATAGAGCAACTTGCTTGCAAGATGTCAGTGAGAGCAAGTGAGATAATGTAATAGTTGCTGGGGCAGCGCAATCTCGGGTTTCGATAAACAGCATAACAGACGAGAAGATTTCCAAGCAGTGAAAGGATCATTACCAATGAAAATGTTGCCGTTTCTGTTGCCACAACTGCAATGTGTCTGTTTTGCAACTCTCTCGCTTCCTCCGTGGACATGGTCACTTCTTTTGGGTTGTATTTTCTTTTAGAAGCTCCCTTTTAGTCTTATCGTGCATGTCTTTTGTGGAAGAACTCTCTTCAGTTTGATTTCTCCTGTACAAGTGATTCCTGGGTGAATTAATTTTTTCAGCGAAGCTTTTGTTTTCCGAATTTCTCTCAAAGGATATTATTTCAATCTAATCTCGGGCCAAGTATTACGACTCTCCACGGGTTAGTTTCTGTTTTCGACCACGCAAATGAACTTTTATCATAACTGAAAATTACTAAGGTCATAGTGTACAGGGAATTGTTCTCCTCTATTGACCGGAAAGAAATAAAGGAGCAAATTCAATTAGAAAAGTCAATTCGTATTTGGCTAAACTTCAGAATATCCGGCCACTTCATGATTTGCATAAAGTTAATCAGATATCTATTTGTTCATGAACCAACACTGTACTATCAATAACATCACATCTTTCAAAAGCTTCTTGATTTTTTCCTTGTTATTCAGGATTATTACTTTACTGCTATTACGTATATATATCTTACTTCTCGTGTCCTCTTCTGAGAAATTTTTCCCGGGGCTCATAGTGGTGGTCAACCGATTTGGCTGAAACTCGGCACAAAAGTTCGGTGTGATAAGATATTTATAACATATGGCGTAAATGGATAAATTTGCTTCCAAATGAATTCGTCCATGGACTCTACAAAAGCGGAGCTTTTCCGTCATAAATGTAACTTTGTTCTCAAGCCATTAGACAGAGAGGATCGTTGGGCTAAGGTTAGGTCAAATTTGTGATCAACATGACTACCCAAAATTTGCATTTTTCAAAAAAACTATATAATTGCTCAACTTTTATACCAAATCCAGTATGTACTTTAGTGACCCATTTATCAAAATCATTTGCGAAAAATTCGGCTTCTTAAGGTTTGTTAGGTTTTGGCATAAACCCTCCATGCCACTCTAAGTCTCAGCAAAATGGAATTCTGAGCATAATTCATGCTATTTGGTGAGTGAAAATGAAACAGTGAAGCCAAATCAGCGTTCTTATCTAGAAACACCTGGAATCATAGCTTACAAATGCTCTAAGAAGGCCTCTGATTAGCACTACAAACACCCAGATTAAGAAAAAGAAAGATTTTTTTTTTTAAATTTATTATTTATTTTCTGTAACCTAGTACCCATCGGCATAGCATACAAATGGTGATCCTCTCTCCTAGATATAAGAATCTTTTTTAAACATGCTTGAATTTTCTCGGATTTACATTTTTCAGGCAATATTTCTATACATACTATACCCTAAGCTTGCAGTCTCTATATTTTGTCAGGCCGGTTCAGGTAATATTTCTATACATACTATACTCTAACCTTGCAGGCTCTATATTTGTCAGGCCGGTTTTTTGATACAAGATGACGAGAGCTTAACAAAAGCGATCGTTAACAGAAGATCTATGGCTTTTTCAAATTAAAATAGCCTCACTAGCTCTTATAAATACGCATCAGTAAAAGAGCATGATCACACATACAAGTTGCAGTGAGTAGTGTCAAAGTGACTTGTGATCCATCCGATTTCCTGGGTACGTAAGGGCTGAATGAGTCAAATCATCCACTAATTAAAATACAAAATTCACAGTTAGGAGACCAAAATTACAAATATTTTGTGTTACAGTTCATATGAAACATAACTTGCAACACCGGCTTCAAGATGCGATTGTTATTGTATCGACTTGCCCGCCATATGGGATGTGAGAGTGATTGGACTGGACGAAGTCGAGGAGTCACGCAGCCTTCATGGAAATTTGAGCAAAGCGGGTTTGTTGACTATGACTTTGCGACAATCACAGGAATTGGCTAACTGTAGCAGAGGTTCATAATACGACGCCTTACGATTAACACTACCTATAATTTCAACATCAAAGAACTCGCACAATGACTGTAGTTGACTGAGTTTGCAACAACTTGGCTAATCTACCAGTTGTCAGAGAGTTCGCAAAAATACAAATCTTCATACAAAAGACGGTGCTTGAGACCAATCTCTTGTTCAGCCACCTCAACTAGATGATCAACATATTCCTCTTTCCCCAGTGCTTCGTCTTCACTTTCGCTTTTGCTGATTGGAAGTCTCTTCTGCTGCGCAGCCAGTCGGAAAAAATACCCTTTGACAGTGTGCGCCTCAATCCACTCTGAAACTGGGAAAGTTTCCTTTATTTGCTTCACCACGTCTGCTGATGCAGCTTTGTGATGAAGATCTTTAGCTACCTTTTTGAATCACTTTGTCAAGACTTCTTTGACACCTGGAGATATTCGTACCGCAGTCTTTGGCTTCTTCAAGGCCCATCCTTTGCTCAGTTCTGAGTTCGCAGCAGGAACGTAATCTGTCTTGCCAATCTTCTGAGCAGCACCTTTTACGGATGTCGTGACTGGTGCCCATTGCTTACGTTCGGTGTCGTATATGGTCTCCTTCTCAGGAGTCATCATATGATGGCCAGTATCCATATCTTCACCTGCCCTTCGATTGTCTTGAAAGTGGCAGTACAAGCTGATTCAAGTCAGCTAAAAGTATGTACACACTCCACGGCGACATTGTGTTTTCCCTTCGCCTGGTATTTTGCTCGTGCAACACGTGGTATTTCTTCCGTCCACTCCCCAATCCTCTCAAGCCTACAGACATCTTGATTATTCCAGGACCCCTCTATATCCACGCCCTCTCCAACATTGTAAGCTCGCCAGTCGCGCATTCCCTCGGAAGTCAAAGAGAAATTATTGTATTTCGTTATTCGGGGGTTCTTGTTATTAGCAGCTCCTGTTGACATTGCAGATTGGTTAGTCTTCCACACGGCAATGCTCGTTCCTGCAATTCCTCGTGGGAACTCCGATCTTTTCTTTATATCTTCTGCACTTTCCACATTGTGATTTTGGGCGACATAATTTTCAAGACCCTCTTTGCATGGGGCGATATTTCTGTCACATACGTTCTAACCAGACTAAGGGTCACAGAAGTCATAACGGATGACTTCAATGCCTGACCGTTAGCTTGTGGTGTTGATAGTTGACAAAAGCGCATGACAGTGGTAACATCACTTCTTAAAATCGCTCTTGACACTGATTGATGCGATTCTTTGACAGAACCTAAGACCTCTTCTAGTATACAAGAAACTGAAAACCAGTCCTGTTTATAGGTGTCAACAGCAACCATGTATGTATGAACAGTGTGCTCGCTTTCTGATAATGCCGGACAATTAAGATGGTTTGATTTGTGAAGGACAGCATAAAAAGGCCAGCTGATTCCGCACTTGGCGAACCATTGGGACTGCGTTTCTCTGAAGCGCATTAGGAGTAACTTCATGGCGCAGTCATTTTTGACCATAATGGTCTGGTAAGGTCATCTAACTGATCGAGCGTATATTGTCTCGCTTGATCTTGCTGGAAAGCCCTCAGCAGATAAGCTTTTCAAGCTCCGATGCTGGACACGGCATGACCCAATTCCCACTTTTGCTTTTTACTCAAGTCCAGGGCACCATTTTTTACAGTGTTTTCGATCGCCTTTAACCACATAAAAGCCGTCGGTGCAAGCTACAAAATTTGCCGACAACATTTGGCATGTTCTGTAGGGCCCCTTAACATATCAAGATAGGCGGCTTGCTTTCTTGACGAAATTCGCAAGTGACTTTATTTCGCGAAATGTGTTCCCTGACTATATCAGGCATTAGCTCGGACAATCTCGCGGTGAGTTAAGGTCCCAGAGCAGGCCTATAAGTTTGCTCTATCACCATTCTCTCTTCGGCTCACTTGAAATAAGCAACGACGAATAACTACTGCGCTGGGCTATGACAGATATTGTTCGTTTTCCACTGGCTTTTCTACTAAATCATATTTTGATAATTATTATTTTTCAAAATGTTTCCTCGATTCTTACATGCAAATTTCTTCGGTGGAGCAGAACAACATCAACAATGGGAACAATACATCAAATAATGCTACCGTGAACACTGTTCTGAATAACTTATCATACGTGAAGAAATGCCAGCAATTACTTCCAACTGCAAAACAACTATGCTTTGCCGTAGCAAACGTACGATCTGCAAAAAATAAGAATGATCTTATTATTGATCATGTGATGGGTAACAAAATTGACCTTTGTGTGCTTACTGAGACATGGCTCAAAGATGAAGATTCTGTTAGTATTTCTTCACTATCACCGCCAGGATATTTGTTTTAAAATTGTCCTCGACCTTCGCAGCGCATTGGAGGCGGTATTGGATTAATGCACAGAGATAATCTGCAGACTTCTCGAACTGGCTCAGGAGAGAAACGATCTTTTGAATATTGTGAATGGAACATTATGAACTTAAGTAGACCACTGAAAATCATTGGTATCTACCGACCACCTTACTCTGAGGCACACCCAGTGTCTGCTAATGTCTTCTTTGAGGAATTTTCTGCCTATCTGGAAAATATTGTTATGCATCCTAAAGTTTTGCTTATCTCTGGTGACTTCAATTTTCATCTCGACAGCCATACAGACTCTGACGCTGATAAATTCTCGGATTTACTGGAAACTTTTGGTCTCATACAACATGTTACTACACATACGCATTCATCTGGTCATATCTTAGACCTTGTTGTGACTCGATCATGTTATGATTTGCTCCTACAAATTCCACGTACAACGTTCTTCATCTCTGATCATTGCTTTATTGAAATTGCTATGGCTTTTCCGCCTCGCCTTGAACTTTCTATAAAAGAAATCTGCTTTCGTCAATACAAGAAGATCGATATTGAGACTTTCAAGAACAACATCCTTGACTCTGAGCTACACCACTATCCTTCAACTGATCTGTTAAATCTGGCCAAGACCTACGACAAGGTACTTACAGATATTCTAGACAGAAATGCTCCTTTATTGCATAAAACGGTAATTGTAAGGCCTATGGTCCCGTGGTTTAACCCTGAGCTTAAAGACTTAAAAGCAAAGCGAAGAAAGTTAGAGAAGAAAGTGTTGCGAATCCAACGGAAATCTGGCAAAGATGCCTATCGTGAAATATGCAACAAGTACACAAAGCTACCGCACGACTGTAAACATCTTTACTACACTGAACAAATCAATCAATGTGCTGGGGATTCCCGTAAACTGTTTCAGGTTGTCACCTCGTTGTGCAATAAGAAGCAAGAATGTCCACTGCCACCTCACAATGACAGTGAAACTCTCGCCAATGATTTTGGTGATTTTTTTTTTGCCGCAAAATTGATCTGTTAAGAGAGGAAATTGACAGAATTCATATGGTTCCACCAGAAATTCAACTTCGCTCATTTTCTACCGTTACAGAATCGGATGTTCGTGCTGTCATCATGAGCTCCGCTAGTGCATCTTGTAAACTGGATCCAATTCCCACATGGCTACTGAAGTTATGCATTGATGAACTTCTCCCAGTAACAACCGAAATGGTAAGTCTCTCCATCCGTGGTGGACGTGTTCCTGCTGATTGAAAGTGTGCTCTTGTGAAAAAAACTGGACCTTGAACCTGTACTCAACAACTTCCGACCTGTCTTTAATTTGTCCTTTATTTCAAAGTGTACTGAGAAACTGGTACTTCAACAATTATTGTCACATTACTTTGAGAATGCACCGCTTCCTAGCAACCAATCTGCTTATCGGAAATACCATTCTACCGAAACTTGCCTACTTAAGGTGCAGAATGACATTTTGCTAAGCATGGATCGACAAGAGGTTACACTTCTCGTATTACTTGACTTAAGTGCTGCATTTGACACTATTGATCATAATTTACTACTTAGTTTACTTCATTCTGATTTCGGTGTTATTGGTAGTGCACTCCAGTGGGTCCGTTCTTTTCTATCTGAAAGGCAACAGTGAGTAGTTGTTGGTCAATCTTGTTCTAAAAACTATCAAATGAAATATGGAGTCCCGCAAGGAAGTTGTATTGGTCCAATCTTGTTCCTGCTGTATACTTGTCGACTCTTTAAACTTATGGAAAAACATCTACCCGATATGCAAGGCTACGCGGATGATATGCAGCTATATCTATCTTTTCGGCCGTCATCCTCTGAAGAAATGGATCGTGCACTATCTGCGTTATGTGCTGCCATTGCTGAAGTCCGTGCGTGGCTCTCACAAACTAAAATTTTATGACACCAAAACTGAGTTTATCATTATTGGTACTCGCCAACAGCTAGCTAAAATGAAAATACCTTCTGTGAAAGTAGGGACAGCTGACATGGCACCCTTGACCAGTATCACGAATCTTGGTGCCTGGTTTGATGATAAAATGTCTATGAATGATCACATCAACAAGATCTGTAGCAAAGCCTTCAGAGGACTTTACAACATAAGACAAATCAGAAAAATTCTTTCAACGGACACTACTAAAATACTAGTCCACGCCTGTGTAACATCGCACCTGGACTATTGTATCTCGCTACTGTTTGGCCTACCTGCATATCACCAAGAACGTCTTCAGAAGGTGCTTAATGCAGCTGCACGAATCATATGCTTTATTCCCAAGTACGACCACATTACACCATCGCTTATAAAACTACACTGGCTTTCAGTGAAGCAGAGAATTGAGTTCAAAATTGCTCTATTAGTGTTTAACGCAGTAAATGGCTTGTCTCTAGTGTACCTGACTAATTTACTTCAGATTCAGCCAACACGGAGATATAAACTTAGATCTGATGATAAAGAACTACTGTTCATACCAAGATCTAAATCAAAACTAGGTGACCGTGCTTTTACTATAGCCGGACCAAGAATATGGAAAGATTTACCACTTGACATTAGACTATCAGAGTCTTTAGAGACTTTAAAAAAACATATTAAGACCTATCTTTTTAAAACAGGCTTACTATTGACTCCTAATTGCATAATTGTCTTGAACTTTTTTGATCAGTTTGTATATATATTTTCTTTTCTTTTATGCATTTAGATTTATTTTATATATTTATAATTTTATATCTATATGTACATATATTTTTTTTGTTTTTATATCCACATCTTATGAATCAGTTTGTTTTAGTTCGTAAGCATTATATTTATATATTTTGTAAATAGTTAACAATTATTCTACGAGGGCGCGCTGGATATGAAATGACATGTATAACCAACGAGGCGCGTAGCGCCGAGTTGACTATGAACATTTCATGTTCAGCAAGCCCGAGTAGAATAATTGTTTTATTAAAAACCCCAACATTATAACTCTTTTATGTTGAATTCATTTGGCCAT
>NC_090895.1:9040334-9042834 GCF_036669925.1 Montipora capricornis | reverse complement strand
GAAGAGGTTCATAATACGACGCCTTACAACTTGTTCAGCCACCTCAACTAGATGACCAACATATTCCTCTTCCTCCAGTGCTTCGTCTTCACTTTCGTGTTCGCTGACTAGAAGTCCCTTCTGCTGCGCAGCCAGTCGAGAAAAATACCCTTTGACAGTGTGCGCCTCAATCCACTCTGAAACTGGGAAAGCAGCACTCCATCCAACTCCCATATTATCCAGGCACACTGGTATATGGTATGGGGATTTGGTAAAGTCCCGTACAATTCCCATATCATGCTGGCCCATATGATATGGCAATCAATGATATGGTAAACTTCCATACAATCTCCACATTATTGTCTAGGTACATGTATGCTGCATCTGATATGGGAATGAAATGACTTTTCACACAATTCCTGTCCTGTCGCATACATTCACATACATTTAGTGAACAGCTGTGATTCTTCCTAGTGTTGGACTACAATCAGTCAATTCACTGGTCTGGTCAGTTTTCTGAAGTAATAAGGTCCTTTAATCAACATACAAACAAGTAGCACAGTTTCACATTCAGCTTCAATGGGTATTAATTAATTTATGTACAGATCATTACATTTAAGCAACTACAAAAACTAAAAATATATAATATATATATCCTGCTCCTGTAAAATAATATTTCAGCAAATCAGAGATGTGGTGGAAACTACAAAAAAATCCATTACAGTCAAGCTATTAACAGTAACAGTTACTACCATAGCTCACAGGCAAAAAAATAGAATACAGAGTTCAAAGCAGTACCTAAACATTTAATTCATGTCAAAATCTTAGGATTGGGTTCTTGTTTTAAAATTAAATACGAAAAAAGCTGTTAAACATTTCAGATAAACCACAGAACTATAACAAGTCTGCAAAGAGAGATCCTTAAATACATCAAACCATAACTGGTGGAGGAGACGGAATTGGTTGCTAAGCATTTTTGTGTGCTGTACAGAACCTTTCCCAGCTGTCCCATCAAAGAGTTTTTTCAGGAAGTGTCTCTTTGTACTCTTTCATGGCAACTTAAAAAAATACAGTATATACAGTATTATTATACTTCAATGATACATGTAGTGATTCCTCTAAATCACTGATTATTTCTATTACAACTAAAGTGTGTGAGAGTAAACTCATAAATTTGGATCCCTTTACTTACAAACGTCAATAATAGCTTTGTCAGGCATTTTCTGCTTTGATTACAATAGTTAAAGTGACAACATTTAGCATTTTTAAGAGAAGAAATCATTTGTCAATCGTATACATATAACTTGCGGTATGAGCTTTTTTTTTTCAAATCATTTGCTTCACCATTTGCTCTAAAACTTCATTATTCTTCATTACAGGGCTATAGCATTTAAGTCAAATTGAATATCCTTGCTTTACAAATTGACTCGAAGGTGTAAAAATGTGAATTCTAAATAGAGGTAAACCGTTCCTCATTTTCAAGACAATAAGGCATCAAATCAAACGTTATTCGCTTACCTTTTTACTTGAGTTGTTGTAAGCATTTCCTTGCCTGGATCAGGATTGAAAGAGTAAACCTAACCAAAAAATCGTCACCGTGCACGAAAGTGTGATCGTAGATACATAAACGTTTGAATAAAACCGCCCAAAATCTGTAAGAGTTGGACTGGTTACCACTGACTGCTGACCAAAACGAAAAGGGCTCACTAGTTTCCAGTCCGGTCTCTCCCGTGTTATTCAAGATGGCGGAGGATGACAATCTTTCCACCGATTCATTATAAATGGGCAAGATTTGAAAGACACTGGAGTTCATTGAAAGGATTAAGTACTGACTTGGAGTGTGTAATTTTCAAGAGTAATGCATCATGTTCCTATTGGAATAAGGCCGATTATGAGAGCATCAAACAAGGTAATCCGTTGATGATATTTGTCACAATCTATACAATACATCAGAATAAAAGCTTTCTTTTTCATTTCTCCGTGTACAGAGTGATTTTATGCTCAAAGTTTGGGGCCCTTTAAAGGACATTGTTTAAGCAAAGTACATATATTACGAGTAGTGAATTAACTCGAAAAATATCGCATTCACACAGGCATGCTTTGAATAGGGTGACCCGAAAACACTGACCCCCGGTCCGTGGACCCCCCTACGGACCAGGTCCACGGACTACCTTACGGACCGGTCCACGGACTACCCCTACGGACCCCCTCTACGGACCACCCGAAAACAACATAAAAATACAAACAAAACTAAATAACAATCAAGTATTAAAATTGACTTACCGGTTGCCTGCACTCGTGTCAGCGAAATTTTCATCCGTTACGCTCCTCACATTTAATAGACTCGGGTGCAAAGTGTATCAGTCACATGTGGCCACTTCCTTATCAGCTGTGGCGATGTATGGAAGACCGCAGTGTTTCGAAAAAGACCGATAATACCCAAGTCTAGTGTTTTCTTTCCCTCCGCCCATAAACCCGCCCGAGGCTTCACGAAATAGAACACGACCTCTCTCCGTCTCTC
>NC_090895.1:9015334-9025334 GCF_036669925.1 Montipora capricornis | reverse complement strand
TTCATTAACAACACACCACACTTCTTCAACCCAAATTTCATTGCAATGTCCTCACTAAACAACTGCACAGTTTGTACTAATGAATCTATTTGGTCCTCACTTTTCCCAAACAGTTTCAAATCATCCATGAAAAGAAGATGGTTCACCTTAAATTCCTTGGCAAGATCATAACCTGCTGTTGATTTTCACAAATATATAATAGTGGTGCCAAACTATCCCCTTGAAAAATCCCTCTTCTAATGTGGATAACTCCTAAACTCTCGCCCGATGATGATAGCTCTGTTTTCCATGTCTTCATACTATCAATCAGAAACTTTTTCACATTCTCAGCTATCCCAAACATCTCCAAACACTCCACAATCCACCTATGCGGCACCATATCATATGCTTTCCGATAATCAATCCAAGCCATCGCCAGATTTTTGTGTATTTTCCTGCAATCCTTTAGAATAGCCTTGTCAATTAAGAGCTGGTCCTTAGTTCCACGCCTTCCCTTGCGGCACCCCTTCTGTTCCTCAGGTAATATCCTTTCCCTCTCAAAGTAGTCATACATATTATCAGCAAGTATTCCTGTTGTCAGCTTCCACATCAGAGGTAGGCAGGATATCGGTCTAAAATTATCGACTGCAATACTATTAGTAGGATCTTTTTGGCATAAGACTGTCCTGCCATTCGGGTAACCTGGCTGTTCCGTTTAAAATTTCATTGAGTTGGCTCGCAATTCTGCCATGCATCGTATCCAGTCTTTTAATCCAAAACCCCTGAACGCCATCCCAACCAGGAGTTTTCCAATTTGGAATTTTCTTACATTGGATATTTCTAGAGCTTCTTGTTGGTCATAATCCCTCTCTCCCTTAAATCCCTCTAATCAGTCCGCTGTTCGGTTATGTTCCTTTTCCACCCCCCAAATACCATTCCAAAAGCTCTTACTCTCTTCAGCATCAGGTATCACACTTTCACCATTAAATTCACCGTTCAATTCTTCATAGACCTTTTTCTGGTCAGTCTCAAACATCCGATTTTGTCGGTATTGTGTTATTCTTTGTTCGTATCGTTTTATTTTTGCGGTATATGCCAGCAACTTTTGTTTAAGTTCTTCAATTACCAATGTTAGCCCCTTTCTTTTAATGTTGTATTTATTTTCCAGTTCTTTAACCTTTCGCTTTGATTTGATTTCTCGTTTTTCCCTCTCCAATATGTTCACTTCCCACCTTATTCTCTTAATATCTCCCTCGATTCTTCTTTTCCACCATGGTTCCACTTTCTTACCTCTCAACGGCTTTTTTAGACCCAACTGTCTTGCAACCCATATACTAGCAGCTTTGATCAGATTGTTTGATTCAGTTATGTCCTTTGTCGCCACATGCTTTATTGCCTTGTTTACTTTCCTAGTTTCTTCTTCCAATCTTTTCTTATCAACTTTCTTAAATGAATAACCATGGTTGTTTCCTAAACCCTCAGCGATGATCTATCTAATTTGGTCTATAATTGTCCTCTCTTCAGGTGGTATGTCCTCAGTCTCATTCACAACAAAATTAACATTTTATCATTAGACATTTTAACTCATATGAGGGTGGTGTCACTACCACCAGGTTTTTTTTTTCCTTTGAGAGACCATCTCTAGGAGGGCTGTCGACCAAGACTTAAGAGCCCCTCCTGCCCATGAGGCATGGCTGTACCCCCCGCCGGATGCCAACCCGGTATTTCAAGGCCGCAGGGAAATTATTATTATTATTATTATTACTATTATTATTATTATTACTATTATTATTATTATTACTATTATTATTATCAGGACAATATTGCACATGCACTGAGCGGAAGACTCTTTGATGCAGATTTCCTGGAATGGCTTCTGCAAAAATATTTGCGAGGGAACAGAAACAAAAATCTTGCAAAGATCGATCGCATTTAACGCGGCAGAATTCCTCTTCAATCTCATCTTCTGGTGTTTGGTAGCTGTTCGGAGAAACAGTCAAGGTTAAACGTGAAAAATGAAAATTCCAGGTGTTAAGAAAATTCAACTTTTTGGGTGAAGGTCACTCACAGTTCATCAAGCAAGGAAGCCCAGCTGACGATTTACATTAAACGTTGCCAAGAGAAAATGAGGGGACAGAGAGGGAGGCTCAAGGCGTTGGCCGGGATATGTTATGTCCGCGAAAGTTATTTTTAGATGAGCGGAAGTCTTTGTTCTGGGGGAAGTCTGTCTTCCGAGACGTCCGCATGCAGTCTTGCTTCGCTCTCAGGTTCTTAGTGAAAAGAGAAAATGATGGCGCACGTGAAAGGCTGATGAATATATATTTTCTTTCAAACATCGGACCGAGGTTGGCCTGCATGCGGACGTCTCGGAAGACTTCCGCTCGTCTAAAAATAACTTTCGTGGACATGACATATCCCAAGGGCTGGACCGGGAGCCTCCTTCTCTGTCCCCTCATTTTCTCTTGACGTTGCATATAACCGAGCTAGAGTTCTCAAAAAAAACGGTCAGCCAATCTCCTTTCCAAAATATGGAAACTCGAAGCAAAAGCCTTTTGTCCATCAAGACCAAGTTGCTTCTGGAGATCCCAAGAACAAAGAAAAATTCCGTTTCCAGTTCGAGGGTTGCTCTAGGATTTGTAAATAATCTGGGAGCAGACCAACACTCCATGTCAAGAAAATGCACAGTAGCCAAAACAGATCAATTGATACACGTGGACGCATTGCTACTTGACATGACTTGCGAAGTAATATACGAAACATTATCAACAGATCGTTTCAATCGTGTTTTGTCTGACTTTTCTGAAAATATTTGACAAAAGCTAGTGTTGTTCGTAACTTTAACTTCGAATGTTTCGAGTTTGCACAGGCGTAGTTTTGCGAACAAAGCCATTTTGCGTCATTATCCGCTAGCCAGCGGTCAGCGGTCAGCGAACAAGATGGCGGTTACTGTTACTTTACTTAATATAAATGACCGTAATCTTTCCTGATTGTATTTCATAGATAGCTGCCTAATTTTCTTAGCCCTTATGGTTGTTATAGGCAGCTAATATCTTATTTTTCAGTTTCAAAAATCAATGTATTACTTTCTTTTTTCCTGTTGGTATAAATAAATAAATCTTGTGGTAGCCAATCAGCGGTTTTTGCGCTCTGTCGCTGATTACGATAAGACCCAACTTGAGCCCGCGATATGGTCACGTGATACTGGTCAGTGGATAACTTGTTTTGACAGGTGTCAATTGACCATAACTTTGATGTATGCTGTAAACTAGCTAGAGTGTCAACTGGAGTATTGCCTCCTCGATGAGCTCTAAACTTGAGCCCTTGATATGGTTACGTGATACTGGTCACATTGTCATACATAGAGGGGCGGACGTACGTTCTTGACGTCATGGCTATAAAACCAAATTTTCTCACATCGATGGGCTACGCGCCTGAAGGATTCCCTGTCTCTGAACTTCACTGTTGGATTGATAGCACGGTGGCCTTGCACTGGATAAGAGGAGCTGCTGATTGTAAACAATTCGTGAGAAACCAGGTCAGTAAGATCCAACAACATTGAGACGTGAAATGGCGTCATGTTATAGGCCAGGAGAACTCCGAAGACCTTGGAAGTCGTGGTGGAAGAATGCAAGGGGAGGCCCTGTGGTGGAAAAGATCAAAGTCGCTGGCAGAGACAAAAAACTGTGGTCGCAGAGGAGAAAGTCAATAGAGTGGTGTTTGCCGGAGCTTGTGATGTAACAGACCCATTTGGCGTACTCCTGAAGAAGTTCGCATTGTGGAAAACACTGAGAGTTTGAGTCTGGCTCTCACGCTTTGTGTGTAACTCCCGTAAGCGCATGGAAAAGAGAACATTGAGAAGGTTCACGATTGAGGAGATTGAAAAACAAAAGTACTTCTGGACCGTCCGTGCACAGAGTAGAGGAAAGAGATCAGAGAAGTTTGAAGGCGACAGACTTTAACTGAACCTTCAGGAAAGACATGATGGGCTCCTAGGTCCCGCGGAAGAATCCAGAAGGATTACCCTATTTACTTTTCCGATACGCACCCCTAATCTGAGAAACTGGTGATGCTTTGACATCTGGTTACGCTTCATGACTAAGACGACTGGTGAAAAAGACAAGAAAGAGCTGTTTTGGCTGCAAACGATTCCAGGCTACGTACTGCGCTGGAAAAACCCTCCTCCTGGACGTTTACCAAGAAATGGAACCGAAGGAACATCGCTGAGCATTTCAAGCAGTGGGTGTCGATTTTACCGGACCTGTGAGATATCCGAAGGAAAGAAAAGAACTAAGGCGAGGCTCTACCCGTGCAGTCTAACCTTTGAGATTTATCTGGAATTGTAGTCGAGTTTGGAGAGCGAATAATTTATAAGCAGTTTTTAAAGAGCTTCATAGCACGCCGAGGACGCCCAAATACGTTATATTCAGACAATGGAAGAGGTTTCGTCGGGGCAGCAATGGTTCTGAAGACCTTCACGGCTGACGAAAAACTACAAAATCACCTAGCGCACTTTTGGATCAGGTGGAAGTTCAATATAAGCAGAGCGCCCTGGTGGGGAGGGCACTTTGAACGATTGATAGGCCTCTTCAAATGAGCGCTACACAAAGAAATTGGCTTCGGAATGCTAAAATGGTCTGAGCTACTAGATGTCTTGTTTGACGTTGAAGTAGCACTCAACAATCGTCCGCAGAGCTACTTGGAGGACGACCCTCAATTACCAGTTCACTACTATTTGGCCAATGAAACCTATTTCCGGAATTGGGATATCCTCATTTAAAGACCCTAGATTTGCGAAAGCGGGCAAGATACCTCAAGCGATGCAAGGGTGTGCTGTGGCAGCGATGCAAGGATGAATACTTGAAGTCACTGCGCGAATAACATCGTCTCAAACACTTAGGGACGTCTCCTAGCATAGCGGTTGATGATGTAGTGCTGATCAAAGATGAAGAAAAGATCTAGAAACTGAGGAAAATGGAAAATGAGGATCATTGACTGGACGCAATGGAGTGGTGAACGCTGTTAAGCTGCTAGCTGGAACGTCACTCCTCGAACAAGCGATACAACATCTGCACCCGCTCAGACCAGAAGACAGGGAGACCTGAAAACGAATATGTCAATTTCGAAACATCAATATTCAACTTGATAGTGTGGGAAGAGGACAAAAACGATAGAAACAAGTTGCACTGAATGTGACAAGTATTAGCATATCATCACTTTCGTTTACCTTTGTCCTCTAAACCTCTCTTTCAAGCTGAATTTCAATATATCGAAAGTGGCTTATTGGTTTTGGAGAATTGTACAGCTGTTCTAGCGCAGTACTTTTCTCAGGTACGTTTGATAATTTATGTCAATACCAGGCAGAGTCCTTCTCTGTGTAGTCCTTTGTTAAGATTCTGTTCCCTAACAATCAAAAATTGTTTTTATTCCCTACATTTACGATGTAACTTGGTTCTAGATATTGAAACCTGTTTCTTGTAGTTTTTGTAACTTGCCATACTGCGATCGTGTTAATCTAATGTCGACAGAACTTGTAAAACACTGTTTGAAACACACATTTATTTTTGTTGTGAAAGATATGTTGAGATGGTTGGCACGCAGGAGTAGTGCGATTCGCAGGTGTCATTTTGACGTGTCATCGGCACTTTATTGACCCGTCGAACTAATAAGATATAAATGTATCTTTAGAGAACAGATCATTTACCTGAACACTGTCCTTAGTTATTTCCAGTTATGGTGATAGTTCAATGTGTGATCGACAGAAGGCTAACGCTTAGAGAGTCGTGATAATTGGCCCGAGAATAGATTGAGAAGAATTTCGGAAACAAGCGCCTTCGCTGAAAATGGAATACAAAAATGGAATTCAGTTGGTTGGGGGGTTATTGTATGTGATATAATGGGTGAATTAATGACGCCCCAAGAAGGTGAAGTGTCACTCCCCATTCATTTTACAACCTGTTGTAGTTTTCTTTCATTTTTGGCTTAAAACAACTGTCAGCCTGCAGCTTCGACTCCGTACATATTTATAGAACATTTGTCACCAGTCACGACATCTCTGCACCTTGATTGCCAGGTCAATTTTATGGACTGCTAGCCTGTCGTATCTGCGATGTCAACAGCCCTGATTGCTTTGAGGCGTGTGACGAACTAAGTTCGAAATCGATACGGATTTAAGTTGTCGAATTTAAATATTATGGTAGGGCTAAATGCAAATTTCAGCTCATTGAGAAAATTACCGGATTTATCCAAGAAAAAATCCGAATACAATATTAATATTATTACTCAAACGATTGTTTACTGTAATTTGTTAGAAGGTCATTTAAATTGAAACAAGTTGTGCTTGAAACGCGCCATCCAAATCTGTTGTCAAGTGGTCAGAAATTATGCTTATTTAATACCATTCCTTGGAAAGTACGTAGAACATTGTGTGTTGACGAAAAATCTTAATGTAATATCGCTCCGATCAACACACAGTTATAAAACGTCATATCAGATTTATCTTTTTTTTTTTCATTCAGGAGTGATTTACATACGTTTCTCCGGGCACCTAAATTGAAACCCGAGCACAAAACAGCGTCAATCATTACAAAATATTTGCCACCAGACAATAAATGTCGGCACATTGATTGTCAGGTGAAACGTATGCTGCTAGCATTTCACATTTTCAATGTCAATAACGGCAAAAAGCAGGAAGAACAAAACATGATGATCCTCATCCAGTGAAAATTTTTATCTAATGAAGACAGCAATAGAGCAAGAAACTTTTTACTTTATCAAGGCTCATTTGATTCTTTAAAGTCGATCTAACAGCAAGGAATTGAACAGACGTGACCTCGGTGTACTAAGTTTAACAAAAGCCAAGGAAGACGAGCAGAAAAATACAAGCTTAAACAAGTGCAAAGGACAATGAGATAAAGAAATCAGCAGGACATCCGCCAAAGCTTATTAAAGATCGTATTGAAAAGAGTATGATGAATGTCCCTGCCACACTTGGACTTGTAGGACTCATTGGATTTCTCTTGGCCGCCATCATACTGTACATTTGTAAGAAAAGACTCGGCGTTGAGCCACAAGAAGGAGCATCAGGAAGGGCAAGTATAGTGAGAAACGAAATAGAAGCTTGTGATCCCTTGTAGATATTCAAAGCATCGACTGACGCTGACGTTGCGTTAGTTTGGAGAAATTAAATTCAAATCTCTGGCGATATCTCGGCAGAAAACAATTATTATTCCAGGAACACATTCATTTGGCTAGCGTTTAGTCATTTGCCGCAGGCGGAGAGATAAATAAAGAAAAGAGGAAAGTGCCTTAAAAACTATAAAAAAAAAAAGGACACACACACAAAGCAAGACGGCATTTCTCTTTCTATCAAAACAAGAGTGGGGCGATTTTACATAGTATTCTCGCTTATTCACATGTAAATACATTTTACACAATTTTCCTGGTGGTAGTGTATATTAAAATTATTCGTCATCATGTTGACACTTTTTTGCTTCATGTGACAACCCAAAGAACCTAACTTCATATGTTACTGTAACTAGAGCAAAAAAAAGCACAAATGAATTAAATTTTAACTATTTCCCTGGCGTTCGCTATATGTAGGTGATTCTTTTGCCTTTTTTTATGGCATGGAAATGTCTCCACAACCCAAACTGTGTGAAAATACAGCATTCGTTAGTATACCATTTCTGAATCATGATGGAATCAAGCTATTATGGATTTATATTTCGTATTTGGTTGATTTTGATTCGCAGTAGAATCAGTTAATATTCGCAGTTTAGCTGATAAAGTGATACATTTATGGTGAGGAAATCGCATACTATAAAAACCGCCCAATACTCCTTTCTACCAGTAAAACGATATTAAAAGACTCTCCTTTTGGATTTGTTTTTCTTTTTTCTTCCCAATGCTATGCTGCACGACTATCGAACAATGGGACAATGGAGCAGTTTAAAATGTTTAAAATAGGATGACAGAAGCAGATGCCTCTTATTATTTGCAAATGTCAAAGTTTGCGATGAAAGATAACACTGTTTCGCAATTCTGAAGTTGCGATAAATTCTTTCAAAAATCTGAAAAATCGTGAATAACAGTAGGGACAAAGTCATTAGGCTGGTGACTAGTTTTGCCCGCGAGGTTAAGCTCGTTTTTCCTTTCGAATTCAAGGATATTCGACTCGCCTCCTTTTGATTGTATTTTGCGGCGATATCTCTTCAGCTCACGAAACTACGAATTACAGACGATTCACCAGAACGTTAAACACAAAACGTAGGTTCAAGATACATATTACAAAATGCAAATTTTAAAGCGTCTTGAAACAGTGAGTCAAATTAAACAAACATCGCAGGCAAGAATATTGTAAGTCTTGTCATGATTCGTATAAGTTCAATTCCTGGGACTGGAAGAAAACCCAAAAATATTGTATTTTCGTTCATAATTTTCGTACTTTACTTATGCCAGAGTTAGTATACTTATGCTGAGAAGATTTTCACTGCTATCCTTGGCGGTGGCTTTTAGCCACTATTGGTATATGCAAAAATGAAGTTGAGAAGTGTTTTGGGCGTAAAATGTCAACAGAATTTGCTTTATATGACAGATGCCAGTATTTCGTACCTATATGAGTGACGAGCGACAGTGACAACCACACGTCGCTTGCAAAAAATTAGTTTTCATTTCATTATGGGAACTGCAGCCTGCCCGATAAACCAGAGACATATACTCGGGTGTCAACATCTGATAATTGCATTACTAAACGTTTGCCACAGTTTGAGGTTTTTTCTCGTTTGTTTATTTTCCTCGTGTACCACAAATTATACTCAAACAGCCCTGAAGGTCTATATGGATAAGCAATGAATAACAAAAAAAAATTCGAAAAAAATATTTGGAAACGTGTACTGTCCGTCGATTGATCACAGATTTGATTAGAACTACTGAGGAGCTCATAACGGAAACACAGAGACTATTTGATTAAAAGGACATCAAATATTAGATGAAAGCACTCACGCAGTTTCCCTCCAAATTAGTTGCTAAATTAATGTTACAACTACTGTTAAAACCAGAAGTCTCCGCCCGGGAATGATGCATTTAATTTAATTCCTCTTTCTCAAGATCTGTTTGTGAATAGAGAAATTATGAAGGAATCTGAGCCGGCCGCCCTTACTTACCTACACCTGGACTCTTAAACCGCTAATACATGAATACATGAATATTCCTTGATTTTTGCTCCAGCCATATCGTCGGCGTAAGACCGGGATGAGTTTCACCAAGCTCCAGGGTATGTTGATTCACACAAAGGTATAAGACGATTGTAGCATTACGTTGATAGTTTGTCTCGATTTGTCAGATCTAGGAGCGTGTGAAATAATTGGGTAATGACGACGTCACAATCAAGGGGTATTGGTAATTTGGAAATCTTTATTTACAGGGTTCAACATTATTGTTGAAAATATCTTGTCATCTGTCAAGGAGCGTCACACGTATCGAACGTTAGAGCAACGATTCGGTAGGCAAGAAAAAGTTATTGTTTGCGTTTATCTCCAGTCTGTTTTCTTACAAAGGGGTAGCCTGCGTAGCAACCGTTTCCAGCGGGCGAGAAGCGAACTCGAGAACAGGGTGCACGCCAAAAAAAAATAAATAACAAAAACAATTGGAGGGGGGTGGGGGGGGGGGGTTGGGGAGGAGAGGAGAGGAGAAGGAAACGCTTGCGGACAAACCCATCGATTTTGAAAACTCCCGTTCGCCCATGAACGGGCTTTGTGATTGGCCCGGATCGGATTTTTTGATTGACATTTCAGTCCCTCATGTCTAAATAATGTATTTCCGGTAGCAAAGCGAATACCTCAGAGGAAGTTATTCACTTTTCACTTTTAGCTCACTGAAATCACCCACAACAATGGTGAAGAGATCTTCCTTTAAGGTTACTGCTAACCTTTTGGGATGCCTTCCGGGAAATCTTTCGTAAGTGCGTTATGTTCGGTAAAACTCCAGCAAACTATATATCACCAACAACGTGATAAAACAAAGA
>NC_090895.1:9000334-9005334 GCF_036669925.1 Montipora capricornis | reverse complement strand
TAGGCGTTGTATAGTTTAATTCTTGCCAGTGTATTAATACAGCTCGATAGAATTTTGGTAAGTGTTCGTTGATACATAAATATTTGAGGTCGTAGTTGCATTGTAAAAGAAGTTTTCCTCCTACGTTCGACAGCAAGCTAGGATAGTGGAATAAGTTTCCATGGTCCACTGTCGTCAGAGCACAACCGCTGTACCCATGTAATTTTCAGAGCTTTATCAAATAATGGAAAATCAATCATACCAAGTCCTCCTTCATTCTTAACTTTCGTTATAGTTGTTTTTTTAAGTTTCGGGTTTTTACCTTTCCAAATATAATTATATATTATTTTGCTGTCTTCATCAGTAAAACCAGGTGGAGTGTTGAATACTCTGCAAATAAACGTTAATTTTGATAACGTGAGGGTTTTAACGATATTTATTCTACCATAAATTGATATGTCTCTAGAGGGCCAGATGTTTAATAATTTTTGAAGAGGGCTTAACTTGTCAAAGAAGTTCTTTTTTGTTGCAAGTTCTTCATTGTATGAGAAGTACACTCCTAGGGTGTAAATAGGTTCGTCGCTACATTTTAAGCTTAGCACTGAGTCTTTTCTGTGGCGCAAAAAGCCAAGCCATAACAATTCTGATTTGGATTGGTTTATTTTAAGCCCAGAGCAGTTTTCAAATTGGTTTAACGGATTAAAGAGATCATGAACTGATTGTATGTCTTTTACAAAAATTGTCGTATCATCTGCGTATTGGAAAATTTTGACTGTATGCACTTCATTAATCGGAATGCCTTTGATCTCATTAGAGCGTTTTATAGCATTGCTTAAAATTTCTGTGCCAATTACGAACAGGATACCAGAAAGAGGGCAACCTTGTCTGACTCCTCTACCTAGGTTAAAGTGCTTTGTTGCGAAACAGTTACTCAAGACGCAACTAGAGATTCCGTTGTATAGGACCGTGACCCACTTTCGTAATTGTGGACCAAAGTTGAACACTTCTAGGGATTTTTGCAAGTATTTCCATTCAATGGAATCAAACGCTTTCTCAAAGTCTAGGAAGACGGCCAGGCCTGGGATGTTTTTCGCTTTAGTAAAAGACATAATATCGGATATCATTCTAATACTTTCCCCAATAAATCTTCCTCTAACATATACAGTTTGGCTTGAACTAATAATTGTTGGCAAGACTTTCTCTCTACAGCAATTTTGTAATCATTATTTAGTAGCGATATTAGCCTCCAGTTTTTCAGATAATTTTTATCTTTGTCTTTTTGCGGTATTAAAGATATGACTCCGAGTTTCTAGGTGAGCGATAAGGACCCATTTTCAAATGCGTAATTGAAGCTATCAACCATTATTTGTCCTATAACATCCCAGAGTGATCTAAAAAATTCTATGGTAAAACCTTCAGAGCCTGGAGTTTTATTTTTTTTGAAATGACTAAGGGAGTCTGTACACTCCTGTAGCGTCAAGAGTCCTTCGCAACTTTCTGCTTCTTCAGTTTTTAGGGTGATAAGACCATCTGAATTGAAGAAATATTGAAAGGTTTCAGAGTCTGGGCACACGCCTTTAGACCTATAGATATCACTGAAAAATGCTTCTTCTTCTTCCAAAATTACTTTGGGATCACGTAGAACAGAACCATCATCTTTTTTTAACAAAGTTATATGCTTTCGTTTGTGATTTCTTTTTTCTAAATTGTAAAAATATTTGTTGTTCTTTTCACAAAAATTCGTACCATCGAGCTTTGCTGCGAACAATTGTGCCTCGAGTTTTATTTGCAACTATTTTCGCAAGTTTTTTTTTTTTAACCCGTTCCATTTCGATTTTAGTAGTTTCATTAAGTTTGTTCTTAGTGTCTCTTGCAAGCGCATAAACATCGCCAACAATTCTTTTTCTTCATGACGACTTTGTTTAGCTTTTCTTTTCGCAAAAATTATCGTTGAGGCTCTAATTTCCATCTTAATTAAATCCCAAAGCAATCTTTTGTCTGTGAGCTCTTGGTATTTTGACACGAACTCTGATATTTGCGTTGTTATCATTTGCAAGTAATTGTCATCTGTTAACAAAGAGTTATTGAATTTCCAAAAACCGGGGGCCCGCTTTTTGTTTCTGTAACAACAGGCGACATTGAAAGAGTTATAGCAGAGTGGTCAGAAAAGATATTTGGTAAGATTTCGACATCTTTGATTGCAAACCCCATAACTTTTGAAATGAAAAAATAATCTAATCTGCACTGAATCTTCATCGATGGATTGTTCCAGGTAAAGCCTTGCATGTTAGGATGTACATAGCTCCAGGTATCAATAAGGTCTTGAGAGCTTAATAAAGTATTTATCTCTTGAATGACACTTTTCTTGTGAGTGATTGGTCGCCCTCCACGTTTATCTATCTCATGCATTACGCAATTAAGGTCTCCACCTATCACACTTTTTCATTTGCATAAGAATTAAGCACTGAGCTTGACAGGTTCTTGAGGAATTGAATTTGTTGGGCCTGATCATTCAGAGAATAAATATTCAAAAACACAAACCTTTCACCGTCCAATAACACTTCACTTAGGATATATCTGCCGTTTGAATCATTTACAATTTTTTCGATTGTGACGTCGAGTCTAGGCATAAAAAGAATCATTACACCTCTACTGTGATTTGAACCATGGCTCTCAATTATTTTACCTCCCCATTCCGCTTCCTATGTTTTTATGGTCTGAGGGGACGAATATGTTTCTTGTAAGAAAATAACATCTGCTTTTTGTTGATGTAACCATCGAAACACTTGGCGTCGCTTGGTTGTTTTGTTTAACCCCCTCACATTTAGGGATAAGATTTTAAACTTCATATTTGACTATCAAAATAAACTTGGAGAAAGTCTTCTTTACTAACTCAGTTTGCGGATTCGAATTGTAAATAGAGTAACTTTTGATACAAATGGCATCAGAATGTTGTAGAATCATTAAACGCTTTAAATCAGAAAGTGGTACCGTAGATAGAAAAATACATCTTAGCACAACAAATAAGGCAAAACACAAAACACATAAAAACCTGCTGCAAACGGAGCAGGTTACCTTGTCTGAAGCGAACGTAAACGTTCCTTAGAGATCAGCAAAGGCAGCAAAGATCAGTTTCTAGTCACTTTCCATTATTCGACCATAAAGCGGGAAGTCTTTGGTCTCGGGCCCACGGTAGACTACATTCTCAATAATGAGCTTCTCCACATTAAAGAACGCTACTTTCTTTTCTTCTTTCGCTTTTTTAAGGACAGGGAAGAGAGCCTTTCTAATATAGCTTACCTCCTTTGGGAAGTCGTCCGATACGCCGAGCTTTTTACGTTTAGGCAACTTCTTGATATGTGATTTGATAAACTCTTTATCTTGGAAGAAAGAAACGTTCGCAATTATTGGTCTCTGCTGATTCTTCTTATACTCCTTTGGTCGAGTTGGAATTCTATGAACTTTTTCGAAGTGGATTTCTTTAAGGTCGCCGCTTGGTATCTTCATTTCTTTATGCAGAAATTGTCTTAATTTACTTTCTGTGTCTTTCGGAGATTCGTGGTCATCATCTTGGGTGCCAAAGAATTTTATGTTATTTCGTCGATTATGGCATTCCTGTTTGATTAAACGTTCTTCGAGCACTTCCACCCTGGCAAATTTGTCGCCTACAGCGGCAAGCTTTGTCATGGTTGAAACGGAATCGATCTTCAGTTCTGCAATCTCCGCTTGAGACCACTCTAAGCTCTCTTTCAAATCGTTCTTTTCTTTTTCGAGCTCTATTACTTTGGCTTGTAACTTCTGCATTTCAGGGATAAGAGCAAGAACATTGTCTAATTTTTCTTGAATTCCGTCAAGCTTCTTGCTGCACATGCTGCAGCCATGATTGAGTTCTTCATCAACACCTTCTTCGTCCGTTTGTGAGCCACGCTCGCGCATTCGTTTTTTTCTTTGTCTGTCTCTTTTTACTTCTGTCAATTCGACGGTCTGTGGGTGGTCTTTTACGTTATCTGCCTTTGCTGACATCGTGCATTTAGATAAGAAACACCGGAGTACACAAAACCGTATCTGCCATCTTTCGCGCCCGACCCAGACCCCCAATATAGTCGATAAAGACTAGCTTGGAAATCACACAAAAGAACATGGAGGAGCTAAAGCCAGTTCAAGCCGAGTTGATCAAGACCAATAAAGAAATCGAGCGACTGAACTCGGACTTATAATCTCAGTCGCTTCACTGGAATATATGGAAAAACCAAATCGCCGTAATAACACCAGGGTTAACGGAATCCTGGAGTCTTCACGTGAAACTTGGGAAGAGACGGAGGAGAAAGTGAAAGATGCAGTTAAAACCAAGCTAGGTATCGACATCGAAATTGAGAGGGCTCACAGAGTCGAACGGAAGCACAGACAAAGAAAATAGTCTAGTCGGCCACGCACTATCGTCTATAAACTGCGCGATTGGAAGCAGAAAGAACAAGTGCTACGCAAAGCTCGCAAAGAAAAACCAAGTGGCTTTCATATCAGCGAGGATTTAGCGCTGGTTACTCTTAAAAAGCGGGAGCTGTTGATACCGAAGTTGAAAGCTGCCAAGGAGGCTGGAAAGGTCACTTACTTTGTTTTGAATCGTTTATTTATTCGAGATAAACCGATGACTTGAATCAGATGAGTAATACATTAGGTTCATTACCTTTTAGTCACTTAGATGATGATAACTTTCGAGTAACGCTGTTTGAGTTGAATAATGCCCCTATAAATCTTGATCCCGAGAGGCTAGCCTGCGTTGCAGCCGGATGCGTCACGAAATCCCGGTATAGGCGGTTTTGTCTGTCTGTGACGCAGGCTACGAGAGGCTTGATAGTTTAAAATTCAACCCTTTGTTGTCTACATCGTACAGAAATTTTAGTCTGTGCAAAGATCGAGATCCGGATTTTAATTTTTACTCGCAATCCCACGATTGTGAATATTATTATTATTATTATTTTTTTTTTTTTATTTATTTATTTTTTTTTTATTTAAACATATTT
>NC_090895.1:8955334-8995334 GCF_036669925.1 Montipora capricornis | reverse complement strand
CCAAATCGTGCCTTCTCTTGAAACCGACAGAAGATGAGACATAAAAAGCAACACCACCACCACGCCTCCCGTGCGGTCTATCCAATCGAACTAAAGGATAATAGCCAGGAATACAAAAAGCATCATTAGAAATTGAACTATTTAGCCAAGTTTCTGACAAGCCAAAAATATGAAATTGCTGTTGCATAATAATTGTAGCTACCTCTTTCGAACTTTTCAACGACATTTAAACTACGAACATTTAATTGGCCAATATTAAGAGAACAAGTACGATTTGGTCCAGGATTCAATTCGACGTCGCAACAGAACAGGAAAAATAACGCTAACAAAACAACAATATGCCAAAAAGCAATTATAAAAAACAATGGCAATTCAAAAGTATGCCTGGACGTAACGAATCTGCAACTATTAAACAAACCTATAGCTGCCCTATAGATTTCTAAACTAACCCCCATCATTTTCATAATAGACAAGAGATGCTGATTTACTCACCGGCTGCTGCTCAAAAGGGCTGAAACTTGAAAACAATAAATTTAAAAAAGAAAACAAAAAGAAACTACTGTCAAACAAAGTTAAATAAATTAACATGCAAAATTTCATAAGATCTACGACTATAAGAGGTTATCGGCAGTAGGCCGGAAAAGGTTCTACACGAAGCCTAAACGTTGCAAGTCAGCCTCCTTCAGAATTCTAACTGGAGCAGACTCGCCTTCGGGTCGTTTAACAAAAATATAACCATCGGCAGTGAAAACATAACCCTGATTCTTACAAACTTGTCGAAAGTGCTTTAGGAATTGTTGATTGCGCCAAGTCAGGTCTTCATTTACAAAAACATTTTTACCCTTTAGCTTCTTCTTGTTTTTCATGACTTTAGATTTGGTCGCGTAATCTTTAAACTGGACAATCAAGGCTCTTGGTCCCGACTCCTTAGGAGGCCCGATACGGTGCGCCCTATCAATTTCTGCCTGATCAATTTCTACCTCTAACTGGTCTCTACAAAAGTCCATTACAGTCTTGACACAGTCTTCGCCATCATCGTTTACGTCAGCAACAGATTCCACCCCATAAATACGCACACTGTAGCGTCTTGAGTATTGCTCGTTGTCATTACATTTTTCTTGCACTTCTCGCAATTGTGTTTCAAGTTCGAGGATCCTGTTCTTCAACGGTGTAAGAGCGGCTTCAATCGTTTCAGCCATAGCCACAGTAAGGACTTCTTTCAGCTTGTTTTTGAAGTCAATCGAGTTAATAAACGTTGAAAATTCCGTCTGAATGGCGGTAAGAACTGCATCATCAACAACCCGAGCAACTTCTATGGTTTCTTGTTGAGATCTGGTTTTCATTCTCTGCGAAGCACCTTTTGAGTCGGCAGCAGCCATTCCGGTTTTCAGTATTCACAAGTTAGGAGTCGTAATAAATTCACATTAAAAGGCTAACAAACTTATACAAACTCAAATTAGCCCACTCGACGCCGATATTAGGTATTACATGCTGTTCTAAACGTTGAAGAAAACTTTATGAAATGGATAAATAGTCAAAAGAGGAGGAGAAAGATATGACACGACCTACTCCCGCAGCGCCCGCGATCAATTTATATTATACAGAAGGTAGCTTTAATAATCGCTTAGCTGATCTGAATATTACTATTAATACTAATAATAGGGGTAACCTAGCACTCCTTGACTTAAACATTCATAGTATTTCCTACAAGTTGGGTAGATTTTCTAACTTTTTTAGGAAGTATTGTGCTTAAATTTTCTGTTATTGGTATTTCTGAAACATGGCTAGATGATTCCAGTCACTCGTCTGATATTCCTGGTTTTAATTTTATTCATAATCATAGGGTTGGTAGGACTGGTGGAGCTGTCAGCCTTTATCTCGCTGATTATTTAGAGTTTAAACATCGTGCTGACTTGGTATTTCCGAAGATTGTGTTGAGTCTTTGTTTATTGAAATCAATAGAACAAAGGGAAAAAACATAGTGATCGGCGTTATTTATAGACCACCCGACTGTAAGTTGAGAGATATTATTTTTCAACTGGAGCAATTAGTTAGAGCTATTTCTAAAGAGAATAAAACCGTGTTTCTGATGGGCGACTGGAATCTAAATTTGATGAACCATTCTTGTCATCAAGCCACTGGTGAATTTTTAGACTTAACGTTGTCCAGAATGTTTTTTTCCTTTGATTACCCACCCTACTAGAATAAGTTCACACAAGGCCTCGCTTATTGACAATATTTTCACCAATGAACCGCTTAATCAATCTCTTAGCGGTCTTTTTCTTAATGACATTTCTTATCATCTTCCGATTTTTGCTGTTATATCCGGGTATGAACAGGCTTTCGATAGAAATAAGTATTTTACTTTTCGCTCCAAAAATCAGCAAAATTTAACTAAGTTTAAGTCAGAAATTGAAAATGTCACCTGGGCGGAGTTGCCAGGTTATAATGATCCTTCCCAGGCTTTTGGAAATGTTCTCAAGAAGTATATGTTACAGGTTGAAATTAAACTCAGGGCCATTTAAATCAAACTAGGTGAAATTAATTAACCTAGGTTATTTATCAACTGTTTTAAAAGGGATTTTCTTTATGGGGTGTGGTTGAAAAAAAAGGGGCGTGGTTTTTTTAGGGGGGTTGAAAACAAAAAAAAAACAAAACAAAAAAAAGCTTTCCCTCCTCCCACTTTCCTCTCTACTCTCTCCCCTTAATCATCCATCCCCTGATCCATTTGTCATACCTACCACTACTCTGTGTGCAATGTGTACATGAGAGAAAGAAATCGCTTTGAACTGCATTTTCCGAGACTTGAACCGGGTACCTCTGACATCCCTTAGTATTGAGGTCTTTGCTGTAACTAACCGCTGAACCACACAGGACTTGGAAAAGCAGTCGTCATTAATTTTAAGAGCAAATACTTTTCTCCTGGTGCAAGAGGGCCCAGACTCTTCTCGGTCATAGTATTTATGCAAAAGTTTACTCGTGCGCAATGCAAACGCAATGCGTGGCCCTGTACGGTTCGTAAAATGGCTAACACAAGTTGTGTTGATTCAGAGATATTCTACAAAAAATTGGGGGAAGTTAAAGCTTCCAAAAAGACAAAAGCAAGCAAAATAACCCTTTTTATTGACGACAACTTTTACAACGATGCAATGAAGTGGTTAGAAACACGTAATGAAGACAGCATGGACAGAACAAATCTGACAAGTCAAGACGTAGCAATTATCAAAAGAAAAGGATGGAAACTGAAGGGTGGCAAAATATTATCCAAGAACGGAAAAGAAATTGGTCAAAAATGCCAACTACACCAAGTTCTTTGCCAAGCCCATTCGAATATTGCGCACAAAGGAAGAGACAAGATGGACACGTATGTTAAGCGAAACTACGAGTCAGTGTCCCAAGAAGTAATACAACTCTTTGTGTCACTCTGCTCAATACATGAAGAACAAAAGTCAATCAGCAGCAGACAAAAACAGCCTGTGCTAGCTCCTATTCAAGCAAGAGGATTCCTAACGCATTTGCAACTGGATCTAATGGACCTTAGAAACTTACCATGTACATGTCATCGCAAACACAATTGGATTCTCCACATGATTGATCATTTCACAAAATATTCATGGCTTTATCCATTGAAAAATAAGCAAGCTGAAGATGTATTGGAATGCCTCTCTCAATTTTGCTGGCAATTTGGATTCCCTCAGAAAATACACACTGACAATGGACGAGAATGTAAGAATTCTCTGATGTCCCAATTCTGCAAGAACAACGGCATCGCTCAACTTCATGGAGCTCCCAGAAAACCATCAACTCAAGGTGTGGTGGAAAGGAACAATCAAACAGTAAAGCAAAACATTAGAAATATCTTAAAAGAAAAGAAACAAAGTCCAAATCATTGGTGTCAGGTACTAGGGGAAGCTGCTTACAAAAAGAACATTGTGGAACATGAAGCAACAAAACAAACACCCTATGAATTGGTATTTGGCATACCACCATGGAAAGAAACCAAAACTACCCCAGATAAGAGAAATGATCAACATTCTACCATGGAAGAAGAAGAAGAAGAAGAATGTGAAGATGTGGATGCAGAACCTGCACCTAAACGTGCTTGTCATTCACTTATCAAGTCAACAAAGGAGATAAGGACATCTCAACAAGAAAAAGCAAGAAACACACAAAGGAAATAGAACAACAAAATGACAACAAGCAGACCCAATGCTATTTCATTCCAAGTCAACAACTTTGTCAAAATAAAAATTGATAAAGTTGACAAAAGTCCATTACATCCGAACACTCTTCTTGGTAAAGTAATCGAAAAAGAACATGGATTTATGAGAGTTGTAACCAAATTTGGAATTATTGACACTTGGATTGCTCTAAACAGACTACAAATTACTGAAGAAATGAATGTGTCATTAGACACAACTAAAACAATAAGTTTCACTGCCGCGTGCAAAAAAGCACTTGACCAGTGACACATGTACATGAGGTGCAAAAACAAGGAAATGACTTCTCATTGTTCAACTACATACAAGTAATGAATGTTTAATAAAGGTTACAAACTTTATGAACTACCAGAAAAAAAACTTTGAATTTGATTTTTCAAGTACTTATAACCACAAAGGGGCTTTCTCCTGAACTACATTTGTACAAGTAACTGTACATTATTCAATAATCTACGCTATTAAAAGTCAATTTTTGGATGTCTTTTTCCTTCCAAAAACCAGAAAAATAAAAATAAAACAAAGTCAAATGAAGGAAATTCTTATTAAACAAGATTTTGTTTTTCTGCTGTTCTGAGATTAAAAAAACAGAATTGGTTATCATGCACAGTATGCCTAGCCCCACCCTTAATGCTAACCATTTAAAATCAGTGCTTAGACTTAATAACAACCAAAGGCGTTTTTACAGACTAGCTCATGAAAAACGTACGCTAACCACATCCCCTTACTTCCAGCACCGATTTACTTACCAATATACACGTACTTGCTAACAATTGATGGACTTTTTGTTGATGTTTCCTACATTCAATTTCAACCTAGTTTAAAATTAAATTTACCTAGGTTGAAATTATTTCAACCTGAATTTCAAATTTACCTGTAACATATACAGCTATTTATAATCGCCGCTTTCCGTTGAAAAAAGTTAAGGCTAAAGGTTATACACTTTATAAACCTTGGCTTACTAAAGCACTTTTGAAATCAATTTTTAAAAAGAATGTATTATATAAACGTTTTCTTAACAACCCTACCGCTCAAACCGAGTTTCTTTACAAGTGCTACAAATATAAGCTCAATCATTCACTAAGAGTTGCTAAGAGTCGTCTTATTTACGGCAATAAGATTGAAGAAGCAAAACCTCATATTAAAAGGACTTGGAGGTTGCTCAATGAGATCTTGAATAAGAAATCTTCGAAACAGAGTTTACCATCTGTATTTAAATCTGGTAACCAGGAGCTTTCTAATCCAGCACAAATTGCTGAACAGTTTTGTAAATATTTTACCAATATTGACCCCAGTCTAGCTAATAATCTTCCCGTATCTCAAAAGTCTTATTGTTCTTTTCTCTATGGAAATTTTGAAAATTCTTTATTTTTTGAAGAGATCTCTGGACAAGAAGTTATCAATTTATGCAGTTCTTTGCATAAGCTACGGGTTTTGATAATGTTCTCATGAGTTTAATCAAAGAAACCATTATTTCAATTAGTAGCCCTTTGAACCATATTTTTAACCTATCTCTATCACCTCTGGAATGGTGCCAATAGAGCTAAAGATCGCTGTGTTGTGCTTTTGTTCAAAGCTGGTGATAAATCAATATTTTCCAATTAGAGACCTAGTTCTGTTCTACCTTCCTTTTCTAAAATACTGGAAAACCTGTTTATAATCGTTTTATTGATTACTTAAGTAAATATAAGATACTTTCCGATATCAATTTGGTTTTCGTAAGCATCATTCAACTGAATATGCTTGAGCTCTATTATATTACATTACAATGAGGTTAAAGTAGGAATATTTATTGATCTATCTAAAGCTTTCGACACTGTTAATCATCAATTCTTTTAGATAAGTTGCAACACTATGGTATTCGTGGCATTGTATTTGATTATCTAAAAAAACAGACAACAATTTGTCCAATTTAATGGCTGTCATTCCTCACAACATTTTATTTAAGTGTGGTGTCCCTTAAGGCTCCATTCTTGGTCCTCTTCTTTTCTTAATTTACATTAATGATATGTGTGGTGTGTCAAAAGTTTTAGACTTCATTCTATTCGCTGACGATACTAACATCTTCTTTTCACACAAAAATGCAAATGTAATTGAAAAAACTTTGAATGAAGAATTACCTAACTTAACAGAGTGGTGTCAGGCCAATAAGCTTTCTATAAATTTAAAAAAAACATTTTTTTTGTATTTAAACCCGGGCAAAAAAAGGCAAACACTTGACATCAACCTAGAGATTAGTCAATGTGCCATTGGACGAGTAAAAGAAACCGTGTTCTTAGGTGTTATCCTTGATGAAAAATTAACGAGGAAACCACACATTACTAATGTGGCTAGAAAAATATCGAAATCTATTGGCATAATTTATAAAGCAAGCTTTTGCCTTCCTATTTCCTCTTTGTGCACCTTGTGTTTTTGCCTAGTTTATCCTTATCTTGTTTACTGCATATCGGTATGGAGATCGACTTATCCTTCTAATCTAAATCGCATATTTTTACTTCAGAAAAAGGTTTTGTAAATGGTATCAAAAAGCGCATTCCATGCTCATACTGAACCAATATTCAAGCAGCTGAAAATTCTGAAACTTGAAACTCGTGATATTTATCGATCTCAAATTGGCAAGTTCATGTTTTCTTTTAAGAAAGGCCTCCTTCCTGATGCATCCAGTGACATATTTTTGCTGACTAATCATCATATAATTCATCATTATAATACTAGAAACTCCAACTCCTTTTACTTATTATCTTGTAGAAAAAATATCCGACAGTTTGCAATACGCTTTCAAGGACCTAAATTGTTTAATTCTTTCAATACAGAAATTCAGAATGCTGACAGTTTTTTTCTCAATTTAAATCTAAATGAAAAACTTTCCTCCTGAACTGATTTCCCCTTATTTTGCTTGTTTGTCTGTGATCTTGCTTTTTAACCTAAATGTGTTTATTAAATAAGACACGCCTAAAATTATCATTTTATATTTGTATTTTTCTTGAGGTGCATGTAGCCCAAATAAGTCCTGATGGTTTCTATATATAGTCATCCTCGCCTTATGCTTTTCTTTTATTGATTATTTAATATCTTTTGTACTATATATTTATTTTGTAATTTAACATAACAAAATTGGCAAAAATAAACTGAACTGAACTGAAAATTGCAAACATACAAACAAACAAAAACGAGACATTACTACTCAATGATAAAATGTGCCTCATCTATCACCACTGCCCGTACAATTACATTTCTCTATAGCGGCTGGACAAAAAAGGTCTCTACACTGCCTGTTGCTTACTGCTACCTCGCGGTAAGTGAAGATTAAATTAAACTTTCCAGTCTGAAGGTCGTCAATTGTAAACATGTTCTCTTCAATATCAGCACCACAGACACGCAAACTTGTACAAGCGACGCCAACTGAGTTGAGTTTATTTATTTGGTTATTAATTAAGGCACTTAAAAGAGAAACAGTAATAACAATTGACTTGCCCTCTGATGTAACATTTCTCTTAAAGTAACGGAAGCATTTGCTAAATCAATGATTTCCCGTAACCAATTGGAAGGGCAATTAAATTAGCGCTTCTTTCTGTTTCGGCTTAAGTGTAAGGTTTCCTTGTCCTCTACACAAAAGAATCTCGTCAAAAATACTTTTACTCCTCTCCCTAACTGGAGGGCATTGGCTGCGTATTTTGTGTCCTTTCTTTCAGGATGCCTTTTAGAAAATCATCAGTGACGAAGCGCCCTGCTCCAAAGGATCCTGCACCCAGACCAGCCAAGAAGGAAAGGTTTCCCAGTGCCAGGATGTTTTCTGCCGGTGTTTCAGGTAATCGAGGAAAGATATTCAGTCAGCCTGGAATTACAGGTGTGACAGATTCTGGGACTCTCACCATCCCGTCAGCCTTAGTGGAAGAAATTGTATAAAGGGTTACCGTGGCAGTCAACAAATGAATTGTTGTTCGCATTGGCGACCAGTGAGTCGCAATTTCAAGCCCCTGTACCAAAAAAAATCGGGCCGGTTGTTTTTTGGCGAAGACCGCCATAAAAGATGCATTTAGTATTATCCCTATTCGAGTTTAGGATTACCCTTTCTTGGGCATGAAATGGAAGGACGATTATTACGACCGTTGCATGCCAATGGCTGCTTGAATTCCTGCAAAACAATCGAAACGTTCAGCACAACGGTTGAGTGGATTGCCCAAACTAAGTAGAGTGTTCCTAGTATTTTTCATTTATTGGATGATTTTCTCATTGTTGCACCTAGTCATAAGCTTTTTTTCAGATAAATTGAATCTACTTCTGGATTTATGCCAGTATCTGGGTATCCCCATGGCACCTGGGAAAACATGTGGCCCATCTGCTGTCATGACTTTTGCAAGTATTGAATTAGATTCTGAACAGCAAATTGCTCGTTTGCCACAGGATAAGCGTGAGAAATGTTCGGAGCTTATCTCCTCTTTCCTTAAGAGCAAGAAAAGTGACTCTCAAGAAGGTTCAATTTTTGATTGGATTATTGAATTTTGCATGCTCAGTGGAAATGCCCGGACGAGCCTTTCTGCGCAGGGTGATTGAGCTCACCGCGGGGGTCAGTACGTGCTCCGCACTATCTTGTTAGACTCAATTTAAGTGCCAAAGAGGACCTAAAAGTATGGCTTGCCTCTCGGCATGATTTCAATGGTAAGTCCTTTTTCCTGGATACACACTTCAAAACTTCGCACAAGTTCTCACATACGCTGCGGGGTCACTTGGCTTCGGTGCTGTGTTTGGCCCTCACTGGTGTTACGGGGAATGCCCAGATACTTGGGTGGGAAAGAATATTGCTCTCCTTGAAATTTTCCCTACTTTATTAAGTTTGTATCTGTGGGGGCACCAGATGTAAAACCGTTGCATGCTGTTCTTTAAGCCGATGATACGCGGTTCAACATCCTGCAACATTTGTTGCTCAACAAATGTTGAACCATGTTGCACAGACGTGTTGAGCGGAATAGAGCTGATCTCTATTTTCGGTCAACATCGTTCAACAACGTTCAACGTGTTGAATGGCATATTTCAACATTCAGCATGGCATGACACACTGTTCAACATTTGTTCAACAACACCTGCAACATTTGTTGATCAACAAATGTTGAACCGTGTATCACCGGCTTTACTGCCAATGAATCTTTAGTCCATGTGATAATTAAGCAGTCATAGCGCGATAAGCCCTGTCTTTTGTCTGTAACTGAGTTGGTTGCAGTTTGTCTTAAAACAGAACATAGTTTTTCGGGCAAAATAAATCTCTGGTGTGCGTAACAAATTGTCCGATCGTTTGTCTCGTTTGCAGGTGTAGAAATTCAAGAGATTGGCAACAGCTTGTATGAATTCCCTCACAACTACGATTCCTCCTCACCTGCAACCGCTAAATCGGGAGCAATGGCGACGAAACCCGCTAAATCTATTATGCATCCATCTTTGATGTCGGAGGGCAATGTTCTTCCGGTGTCACCATCAGTTCTTGCGCTCTTCATTGCTCACTTAATTGATAGGAAATATGCTCCAGCTTCAATAAATACTTATGGCTCTGCTATTGGCTATTCACACAAATTAGCATGTTTGCCAGATCCCACAAAAGTTTTCTACATTAATCAGATGCTTAAAGGTCTTGGTAAGCTCCATGCTCGGTTTGATACTAGGTTACCGATTAATCTCCCCATTGTGAAGCAGATTGTTTTGGCGTCGTCAACTGCTTCTGACTCTTTTTTGGAAGTAACCTTATTCAAAGCAATGTGCTCATTAGCCTTTTTCGCCTTCCTACGAATCGGGGAAATTACTGGATCAGTGGACACTCAGAGTTTTTCCTTTTAGAACTTAACCAGATGTCGACGCTTTGTGACACTTTCAAGAAAGTGGTGAACTACAAGCATAATTACAATCAACGCCCCCTTTCAATGCTTATTCATGGGCGAGTAGCTTTGCGTCATGTCCGGTTACCTCTTGCTTACTTAGACCTTGGAGGGAACAGTCCAGGTGCTCTATTTCAGCTAAGCACAGGAGTCCCAGTCCCAAGGGGTAGCTTTTCTTCATTACTTTCTCGGACCATTAAATACTGTGGATTGGATCCCTTACGTTACAAAGGGCATAGTTTCCGGATAGGTGCGGCTTCTTATGCCGCTGACCGAGGATTATCAGATTCCTAGATTAGATTGCTTGGGCGTTGGACGTCTAACGCCTTTCATAGATGCATTCGCGTGAATAGCCTCTTAGCAAAAGCATAAGTAGCTCGCAAGTGTGGTTCTGGTCAGTCCCGGTTTATTATTGGTAACACCTGTACTTCTAAATAATCAGTTTTTGGACCTATAGCACTGTCTACCACGGGCACCAGTGTTTATTTGTTTTCGAAGGCCAGGTTAGCTTCTGACTGCACTGTCTAGCAAGGGAAGTAGTGTTTCTGTAGCCTTTTCTTGATAAGTTAACTTAAATGAGTATCGCCTTTCACCAAGGGCCCTGGTTTACAAGAGCATTACATAGATCCACAGATGCTAGTGTCAAGCATGGGCATTGTGTGTGCCGGTGTTGTTTATGAATCACCTTAAGTTTCTGAGGACACTGTTGAGAGGGGGAGCAGTGTCTGCAGTTAATTCACCGTACTCTTTTCTCCTTCCCATGACAGAGCAGCAGTGTTTATGGGTTATTTAGCATAATTCGTTTACTTTCTGTACCACTGTCTTGCAAAGGCAGCAGTGTTTACTGCCTACTTGGTTCCTTGGGTACTGCGTTTGCCCGGGGTGGGGCTGCATGCCGATTTCTCCGGCATGCATGTGGCGTTTTTGTTGCCCTCGCCTTTACTGGGCCAATACTGAATATTAAGTATTGTTTACTTTTGTTAGTAAGATCGTTGACCGAGATTTATTAAAGCGGCTTACCTTAAACCCTTAGCCATTATGGTTCAAACATTATCTCTTTTGTATCTGTATCTTTGTAGCTGCTAATCTCCTAGTAATACGTTGAAATGTGGATGACCTCGGTACATTTGTAATCAAGTTTGTTCGAGCAAGTTTCCATCTTTTCCTTTTTTTTTAAATGGACGTCTCAGTCTTTTCTCTGTAACTCTACGCGGTTCTCGGTCACGTCTATGTCGATGCACACGCACATCACTACTAAAGTAAACAAACTTTGGCATATCGAGATTTCTCCTATGGAATTGAGTGTTTGTTATCATTGACAGTCACAGATAATTGTACAGCATTTTAAACTACATCACAATTATTTTCTAAGAGCTGATTATAGTCTCCACAGATGATATCAAATCTTGTAAAACTGGATCATAACTAAATACACAAGATTGCAATGAACACGATCGCTAATATGGCTAGTTGAACAAACGATATAAGACCATTACAAGGAAACACACTGTTTAATAATAAAAACACTTATCTTCGTAGTCAATGGTACACTGAGCGTGTGGCTATTTGTTCGCTGTGAAAATGGTACAAGCGTGAGGGTATTTGTTCGCTGTGCCAATATTTTTACTTTCCAATATGGCGTCTGTCTTGCTTGTCGAGTTGTTTTCTTTGTAGCTGTCATCTTCAGAGTAGTTCTCAATAAAGTACCCGCTTATTAAAGGATTAATATTTTGACTAGTGCCGCTTTTAGTGCTTCCGTCCATTTCAGTTAAATTTGAGTACACAACAAAACAGTCTTCTCGATGGAGTAATGCTTTGCATTTTGGACTACGTGGTTTGCTTTAACCAATCTGAACGCCATATAAACAGCGCCACGCCTCTTCTATTGTGCATTGGCCAATCAAAACACCGCCACGTGCCTTCGTCTGTGCATTTTTCTGCACAGGAAAAACAAAACGAGACTGAAATGTAACATGTTTTCATAACGCGGTGCCCTTACAGACCCGAGTAATTAGATACCCCCGATGAAAACAGCAGGTGGGGAGAGGTGGAAAGTTGAGTTATGAATTGTAACTTTTATATTCAATAATGTTCAAACCAGGATACTGATTGCCCGTGCACCTGGTTGCAGTGTATACCTAAATTTCCGATGGTATCACTTGGCCAGTTCCGTATTCTCACGGTTCGACTGGATCTAGCTTGAGATAGACGCTAATTCGGGGGATATTATTTGCACGTGAAAAGATTCCAACGCATTAGCCTCCATTTCATGTTCGATCCAACCCAACCATTAGAATACGGCAGTGGCCTACTCTATGAAGAAATCTGTTTATCCCCAGAGCTAAATTTATTTTCTACGTAATCTCACATGATAATCTTTGAACGGACAAATTACTATGCCCTGCATTACAATATTTCTTGCTCTATTGAGTAGTGCATTCTGCACAAAATAACCTTCTGGACTTTAGGATCACGTCTCTTCATTGATTAAAAAAGTTTCACGAACTAAGAATGTTAGAAGGAGAAATCCGTAATATAGTATACGACGTTCAACTAGAGTGGATTGAAATGATCCAGCGCTCTTTAATTGTTTACTTTTGTCTGTTGAGTATTTTGGTGGCATGGTGGGGGGGAGGGGGGGGTTAAGGGGGGTTCGTGTATGAACTTCGGAAGAGGATTCACGCTGCGCTGCTTTCTTCCCCAGGACATAATATTCCCTTCCTTACTTTACGTTACCAAAGGACTTCATGTATGGAGACAGTCAAAATCGTCAACCTTTCAATCTGTTACCATAAATGCAAGATCACAAACTGTCGTGACGCTAAGGCCAGGTTCAGACGCCGCTCCACTCATGTGCCGAACTTAACTGAGAAATTAAGTACGGCAAAAGAGCGGCGTCTGAATCAGTTTGGTACGGCAGTTTTAATTTGCTGCGACGAAAACGTTAGGTTCGACAGGGTCTGTCGCATTATTAAACATTGGAGCGGCAGGTGATTCATGACTTCAAACAACGCTTCGGCATAGCATTTAACTCTCAAAAGCACATAATGTCCCAAACAAGAACACATATATGAAGCATCATAGATAAAATAAAGTCTTTTACTCAGCTTTTTAGAGAGTTGAATGTTTCACATTTCCCGTCATTTTGGCGGTCGGTGAGCGGGCCGCACTAGTCCACGAGAACACCTTTACAATTCGCTGGCAGAATTTTGTTCTTAGCAACAGCCTTGTAGTTAAGAAGGACCCCAAACAGCTTCTTCATAAAGGTCTATCCATATAAATGTGTGGATGAGCTAAAAACTTTTGAAGTCTCGCTTTATGTCATTTACGTATGTGGGAAATGGTGGTTGTCGTGAAGGCTTGGATATAGCTTAAAATCATTGGTAGAAAAAAATATCTAGCCGCTTTCAGTTGCTGATTCGATAGCTTAGTGGTTAATTCATGAGAGGAGTCCAATTCGGACGTCCAATTGTGCGCAGGTTCGAATCCTTGGAGCGTCATGAAAAGTTGTGGAAGCTCAAGGTAAGTGGCATAGTCCGTTGGTGGTAATGTAAGGACAGTGGGGAAGAAGGGAAGGAAAGGGAGAAACGGTAAGTGGAAGATAAACGGAAGGTAAGGGAAAGATGGGGGAGCAATTGAATCAAGGTGTCCTTCTTTTTTTTCCTTTTTTTTTTTCTCTTTATCCTTCCTGAAAATCCAGTTTATTATTACATCCCTAAAAAAAAAGGGAAAACGATTTTATTCCCCTTGAAAATCCAAGTTTATTATGACATCCCCGAAAAAAAGAAAAAAGGGAAAGCCCCCTCTTAGACAGCATTGTAGGCAAAGTATACGCACAAGTTGTCCTAGCACGCCTACAACAACTGGGAGAGCATGTCTACCCCGAGTCCCAGTGCGGCTTTCGAGCAGAGCGTTCCACAGTGGACATGATCTTCTCCCTTCGACAACTGCAGGAAAAGTGCAGAGAACAACAAAAGCCTCTGTAGATCGCCTTCATTGACCTCACTAAAACGTTTGACCCGGTCAACAGGGAAGAGCTCTTCCGTATCCTGGTGAAAATTGGATGCCCCCCCTAAAACTACACAGCAAATTCAGGTCCTTCCACGACAGCATAAAGGCGACAGTGCAATACGAAGGCAGCATGTCTGAGCCCTTTGACATCAAGAGCGGTGTGAAACATGGCTGCCTTCTGGCGTCCACCCTCTTCGGGATCATTTTTTTTTTCATGCTTCTGAAGCATGCATTTGGGACTTTCACAGAAGGACTGTACCTGCACACGATATCAGCCTTGCCAGACTGACAGCAAAGACCAAAGTACGTGAGATCACCATCAGAAACCTTCTCTTCGCTGATGACGCTGCCCTCACTTCACATACAGAGCAAGAGCTTCAGGAATAAATGAACAGGTTTTCTCAAACCTGCAAAGTTTTTGGGCTCACGATCAGCCTGAGAAGAACCAACGTGCTAGCCCAGGGTGTGGAAACGCCATCTGTCACCACCATCCACAGCTAAAAACTCTGCGTTGTACACCAGTTCACCTACCTTGGGTCCACAATCAGCGACAACTTATCCCTCCCAACACATCGGGAGGGCCGCAACAACACTGGGTCGGGGGCGACCCTAAAAGCCGGAATGACGGAACGGCGGAACGGTGGAATGGCGGAATGGCGGAATGGCGGAACGGCGGAAAATGACCCCAAATCCTAAAAGACGGAATGACGGAAAATCACCCGAAATCCTAAAAGACGGAACGGCGGAAAATGACCCCAAATCCTAAAAGACGGAATGACGGAAAATCACCCGAAATCCTAAAAGACGGAACGGCGGAAAATGACCCCAAATCCTAAAAGGAAAAAAGGTACGGGTTTGCGAGACCCCCTTCCCGTGTAAAATAATTCTTTTGTTGTTGTTAAAAATTGGTTATCCTTCAGATTTTTACTATCAATTCTCGTATTACTTGTGTCACGCCGTCACTCCGTCACGCTGGGTAGACAAGAGGACAGACCACGGCTCTTGTAGATATCTAATCGTTGGAGCCGTTCATCAATAGTTATCACTTGAATAGGATGTCTAAAATGCGTGCAATTCCACTGTTGGTTTCGGCTTGATCAATAAGAAAAGCGAGTTCATTCCTAAAAGCCACAGATTGTCGAAAAATTACCATAAAACCACAGAGACAGAAAGTAGTGTTCGCAGGTATTTTCCTTCAAATATATCTCAATTCAGTGGGAATCCAATAAAATTATTTTTAACATAACATCTGGGATATGTCAAGCGCGAGACAGATTTGACAGCTAGCGACAACACATCGCCACGTGGAGATGAAATTTGCGACGAAAGCGACAAGACGCAAATCGTCGACTCTGTGTGGGCTAGTATGCACTGAGTATGACCTTTAAATTGCCCTCCCTGAAAGGGAAGTCTAATGCAGACAAATCTCTGGTGAGCCATGGTTTGCCACTATTTCAATGGGGGAATTTGCGGGAAAAAGAGGAGCCTATCGGCCGCGGTTCATTTGGTTTGGTTTTTGTCGCAAGGAACCAGCATGGTGAGAAGGTAGTTATAAAAAAGCTACTGAGCGAGGACGATCATGAGAAGCGCCTTTTTATTAAAGAAGCGAAAATTCTCCATGGCATTAACAATGAACATATCGTCAAATTCAAAGCTGCATGCATGGAACCATGTGCAATGATGCTTGAATATTTGTTTTTCGACTTCGCTCCTTTCGGCGGCTCAGCAATTGTTAGCAGTTTGGACAGGCTCCTACAACATCTTCACATGAATGAGGCAATCGACCAATTTCCTTTTCAAGAAAAGATCGCCCTAGAAACGGCAGCCGGGCTTGCACATTTGCATGACCTTGGCATCGTTCATCGAGATATTAAGCCTGCCAATGTACTTGTCTCCAACCAGCATTACTCTACCTTAGATGACAGACAGGAACTTGAGCATGCGTTTCAAACTAGGCCGATAATTTGCAAGCTGGCGGATTTTGGAGAAAGCCGATCCGCAATAAACCAAACAAGTAATGTTTGCCGCATGGTTACGAGTAATATTGTCCGTGGCACGCCCGCCTATAGAGCCCCGGAACTCTTAAGCCAGAAGGAATCGACGCTGTCCTTACAAGATCTAAAGGCTGTGGATGTTTGGGCACTAGGAATGCTATTGTTTGTCATAATAAATCCAGATTTGAAATACCCTTATCAGATGGAGTTGGAAAAGGTTCAAACCGGAAGTAGTCTGTCTGTGTTAGAGAGGCTTATTTCTAGAAATGAGAAGCCGGCTCACTCGGATCACTATTGCATGCAACATGCAGTAAATTGCCTGCGGCTGCGTAAATTACACGATCAGTGTACGCGTGTCTGTCCGAAAGACAGGCCTGATGCGAAATACATAGCAGATTTCTTAAGCAATAAAGAACTACCAAATACCGCAAACACCGCAAACTGCAGAAACTTACCACTTACAGTCAGCCAAGGAAGCTCTGTCGAGAACGCAACTTGCTCAGACGTTCCTGGTGACGGGACAAACGGTTGCGCATTTATGTCCGTAATATTTGGAGACCTGTTGCTGCGCCAGAATGAGAGGTCAACCGTCAGCAAGTTTCGCGACATTGCCTGCCTTGCTGAAGAAGTCATCATTAAGTCCCCTCTTCAATTCAACCCTATTCGTGAAAAAAGTCGACACTATGACGTATCAGAGGCTTACGCACTCCTGCAACAATATAAAGTCGTAGAAGAGGAGTATGAATTCAGTGAAGAGATCATTTCCAGCCATGGAGCTTACTCAGCTTGTGCCAGAGAGGAGCTAATAGCAGCTGTGTGCCAACTAACAACAGAAAGAGCGATGAGGGTTGCCTTCTATTCTTGTGGTGGCTACATCTTTACGATAGGATGGGCATTTCAACACCTATTTATTATGGACACACATGCCATAAGCCAGGAGCTCGGCGGTAATGGTAACGGTTTGGTGAAAGTTTTCATTCACGAAAACAAGCACTTAGCTGCTGAAAATCTGTGTGCGTGGGTATGGAAGCGGCTCAGTCAAAGTGGAGTTAAGAGCTGTGCTCAGCAGTCTCTCGCTGAAATGAGAAAGTCCAGGTAATAGCACTGAAAAAACAACTACTTAAATATCGAAACTCCCATAAGTTTTGAATGTCTATATGAGTTAAACACATGCACAAGTAATAAGATTTCTTCTCTTTGTCTCTTTCATGCAGCCGCAAGACCAAAACAAGTGAGGATACTGAGACATCTTCAAGTGAGTGACAAAAAGGAAGCTTGTATTTAGCACAATCAGTGTTCCTGTGCCAGTATATTAACTTCCGTGATAGGAAATTGTTATATATTTAAAAATCAGCTTCTTCAATTCTTCTTTGACACACAGTGGTTGATCTCCTCACCGGGCTTGGTGACTTCATAGAGGAAACACATCTTTCACAGGTATGTATACTTATTATGTTGTTTTGTTAAGCTTTGATAAAATCTTTCTGGTTAAATTTTAGACTAACTTTACTAGAAGTCGAAAATGGCATATTATTAGTCCATGAACTACCAGAATTTTAATTCCTTTCATTGCGTGTGTATAGCTTCTTCCAGGCGCGCAGTTAGTTGAAAACGGCGAGCGATAAAAAATATGGGAGAAGCACCGCAACTCTCCCGACACGGCGTATTCCGCGCGCGGGCGCCCCAATTGCCGCATTTACTTGATTAAACGCCGAGGCGTTTATTAACTTTTCCAGAATTCGAGTGCAACGTTTACACGGGGGCAACGTTTATTCATAATGCACTATATTTCTTGCAAACAATAGTATGGCCGGGCAGGAGCACTGAACTATACTACGAACTGAAAAACATTGTTATCGATGAAAGTAAATTGCCAAAGCTTGTTGAAGCTGAACTATATAGTACATTGTTCTCGTCCTTTGAGTTTGAAATGTAATGAAACATTGTTTCAATCAATGAAGTTATTTATTTTTTCAGGCCTGCTCAAACTTGACTTTTACCGCATTTGCGTTTCACTTTATTATTCGAACAACGCCATTCCGCATTTATTCAAAAGCGGTGTTTTTTAATATTTCTGCTCTAACATGGGGCGTTTACTCAAGGGCGCCATTTGATCGAGTCATGATAGGGTAACTTAACGCCTGGACGCTGGTAATGTGTTCCCTGTTACTCTATTTTCAATGACAAATATATTAATAGACGTAATAACAATTTTTTTCTTGTGTAACTCTAAAGGTGAACGATTCATCCCTATCGCCCTCTCGATCTCCTCTGAAGAAAAAGGTCAAGAGGTATTGTTCATTCTATGTTTTTTTAATTTCCTGTGTAGTCTTAAAAGTTTCTTCGTATTCCTCTTAGGACGCTCCTTTTTGTGGTTATCTTTTGCGGATGCGTTAACCCACCTACGGTAAACGAAACAAATAAAAATATATTAATAAATGCCTTATTTATAACGTAAGAAATGTATCTGCTAAATTTCAATATGAAGACAGCGAGTATAAACCTATATGCAGTAGATAAAATATTTCAAATTAGTGTTGGTGATTAAAAAAAGATAGTATCTTTTAACAACTGAAAGGAAAGATTTGGTTACAACTATTACAACTACGTACTGGAATGTCTTTTTTCATTCTTTTGACCATCCAGGTGTCAGCCTGCTGTCCGAATTAGACAGGATTTGTTTAAAAGAAGGTTAAATCTTGGCATTTCCAGGTAAAGTGCTGCGTTTCGAAAATAAGTCACATTTGTCACTGTAACAGCATAACTAGTCAACTGAGAACATTACACATTAATTCTTGTCGATCGTTGTTTTGTGGTACAGCCTAACTAGCAAAGTCACAGATGCTACCCTCTTTGACATTGCTGATGATGAGTACTCGCCTCACGCAAACAGGTAATTACTAGGTACCAACTCTTGTCTCTTCTACCGTAAATGAGCGCTAGTTTCTAGCGTGATAATAACTTGGCGCATGTACCGATTGTGAAGCTCAGATAAGAGATGTCTAGAAATAAACAAGTGTGTCTGTTTGAGGCTCAGGGCGGAAAAGAACGGGGCGCTATTAACCCTAAATTAAATAGTCCTAACAGTGAAAATCCACAAATAACGTTATTTTCACCTTGAAATAGGATCGTTTACTTTCCTCAAGGAAGCGCTAATAGCATGACCCCCCAAAAAACTGTGAAATTAAATACCGCTGTTGCTGACTACTTTTAATAGTAGTTTCTTCGAAACCCATTTAAGGGTAAAATGTGCATGAGACTTTTCCACCTCTCAGAAGAAGTGAACAAAATTTGAAAATGTGATAAACAGAAGCTCACTATTATGTCATTTTGTAGTTCTTGTCATATCTATCTCCCATATACCGCTTTATTGTAAAAGAATTTAACACTCCATAGACTTGCAAATGTTCTAAGAGAGGTTGAAACGTCATTTGTTAGCGCCATTTTTCCCTAAAATACTTGTACAGTAATTGTAATAGATTTATTTCCATAAAATTTATTGTGTTAAAATATAGCGCCAGCTCCCAAGCCGCAGAAGCAGTCACCCCTGTCTACTCCACTAAAGTTGACGCTGACGCAGTTAACCGAAGTTGTGAGATCATTTCAAGCGGTGGTTATGTAAACAGGTAATTTTCATATATGCTAACTTTCAACTTGACATACTTCAGAGATTTCTCTGAAATTGACTTCATGTCATTTAGATTTGTACAACTTGCTGCATATCTACATATCTTTCGCAACAGTTCCAATAACTTTTTTAACTGAACTTGAAAATGATCTTGGAGAGAGAGAGAGAGAGTAACGTCGTGTTTATGGTATAATTTTATACTGAAACATTTCAAATTTTCATTGGAATGCAGTGCCAGCTCCCACGTCGTAGAAGCAGTCACCCTTGACAACTCTAAAGATGATTGTGACACAGTTGACCAAAGTTATGAGAGCATTTCAAGCGATTGTGATGGAGTCAGGTAATTTTCACACATGGCTAACGTGCAACTTGATAATAATAATAATAATAATAATAATAATAATAATAATAATAATAATAATAATACAACATATAGATTTTTTACACTGTTTGAATGATTTCGGTTTCGAAATGCATTAATTTTCACGTGATATATTGTAGGGTTGAGTCTGAAGAAAACGATGCTAAAACGTCGTTGAGCGGTTCCGGCTCCCAGGATCAGATTGAAGCTGCTTTCTGTTATCTCGGAGATGAAGATATCCCAGTGTATGCCACAGAAATAAAGGAATTGTCCAACATCGACATAGCACGGCTATTGCTGGATCCCCCTGAGGATAAGGTGGCAATTAAACCACCCGTCAAGTGTCAAGAAAATAAAGTTTTCGTCATCGATAAGAAGGCGCCTTGTTTTCGTAACCCAGATGACTGGAAAGCAGATGGTCTCGGAGTTTTTAAAAATGATGGAAGTCATGTCATTGCTTATTACGAGGACAAAGATCCGGAAATCCGCTTCATTTCCAAAACAAAACCCGAAGACTGTAAACGCTCAACAGTTCTTCTCAAGAGGACGTACTGGACGCACGCTCAACATCCCGATTTCCGCAGAAGAGCTTATGAAATGTTCCGATATAATGGGCACGTCTTCACGCCTGAACAATTCGTACTTTTACAGTACAGTTTCTGTGGAAAACCCCACGCAATCACTACCAAACCGCACGGCAATTCTAAGTCGGAGAAGGCGTTTACTCGCACGAAACCTGGAGTTTTGGAGAGCATTAAAGGAAAGGTGAAGGGTTCTGCTCCTCCGTCACAAGTGTATGACGAAGTGTTCGAAGAGGCCGGGGGCCTGCTCAACGTTTGCAGCCTCTCAGATGTTCCCAGAAACAGAAAGCAAGTGGAGAACGCAAAATATAAAGGAAAAGAAGCCAGAAGTCAAGACGAGTTATATGACCTCACCCTTAAGTCAAAAGAGGAAGAGGAAGCGGGAAAAGTTTACATTCGACGCCTACAAGTTGCTCCTAGTCCGGCATGCGTTTTAGCGTCTGATAGGCAAGTTCAAGATGTCAAGCGGTTTTGTGCCAATACTACCAACACATTTTCAGTGCTCTCCATCGACACAACTTTCAACATTGGTGAATTCTACGTGACACCTACCACCTACAAGCATTTGTTGCTGGAGGACAGGAGAACTGGGAAGCCCCCTCTTTTACTCGGGCCAACACTGATACACACTAGGAAGAACAGCGACACATTCAGCTACTTTGGAGCCACACTCACAGGACTTGACAACGGCACGAAAAACATACGATTTGTAGGGTCCGACCGTGAAGAAGCAGTTGAGAAGGGAATGAGTCCTTATCTTCCCATAGCAACATGGCTTGCATGTAAAAGGCACGTAGAAGAAGACTGTAAAAGGAAGCTTCGCTCATTAGGAATTTCAGCAGAGCACTGCACAGCGTTTCTTCAAGACATATTTGGGTCTGATGTCAAGCAGGAAAAAGGGCTTATTGACTCAGACGGGTGCAAAGACTTTGATGCTAAGCTTGAAAGTTTGGAAAGCGTTTGGAATTCAAGAGAAAGGAAATCAAGGGGCACAGTGCTCTCCCATTCAAGCGAAGCAGAATTTCACAAGTACTTTATGGCAAACGTTGCAGAAGACATGAAGAAGAAGATGATTTCACCCGTCAGGAAACGTGCTGGCTTTGGGGAGTCGTTTTTCTACAACAATGGGGCAGAGTCCAAGCATCAGCGGATAAAGGCAAGGAAGAGACAGATGTATGGAGATCGAAAACTTGCTTGGACAGAAGTAGTTGACTTGCTGAAATCTATTTCCGAAGAAGAGGAAAGGAATTGCGAAAGAGCTATAGTGGATGAAGGTCCTTGCAAGATAGGCCAGCCCTACAGTTCAAAGCTTCAAGTCACATTCTCGGTCTACATCAGCAAGTCTCACGCCCAAAAGGAGAAGATCAATAAGAGGGTGCACGAACTTACGCTGGAAGCAGCGTTACTACAGGAAGGCGTGCCAGTTCATCAAGCAAAGAAGAATTTGACTGAATGTGCGTACAAGAACGTGCCAAAGTCAGTCGGTGGGAAACCAGGAGACGCGGAACGAAAGAGAAAACGTCTTCCACAAACCCAACGTTCAACTAGTGAGTACAGAGAGAGAATTGCAACACCACCGAAACCAACTCTCGACACAACCACGTTTAAAGTCAAATGGCTCAAGAACTCAAGGGTCTACAGATGTTACGGGTGTCGACAAAACATCCGTCCCAAACCCCAGAAAGGCGAAGCGGAAGTAGTTCCTCCACCACCTTGGGACTTTGTTCTTGCTCGACTAGAACTCAGGCCAATCCCTAACCGTGATGGGGAGTTGAGGATGTCAATCAAACCAGAGCCAGTGCATTATCACCCAAAGTTGTCATGCATTCGCAACGCCCACGGCAAAAAGTACTATCCGTCGGTAGAGGTAACGGAAGCTGACAAGGAGGCGATGGATGATGTCCATCTTGAGCATTTACGTAACGAGTTCGGTATATGAAGATCTTTACGGTAGCCTGTTCATTACGTACATCGTGGCCACGGGGCCATAATTACTTTTAATGCCCAAAGTCAGCTGTGTTTGATTTGAAGTGCTTAAAAGAAAAATTATTAGTAATGCATTTTACGGTAAGCAGCTTTTTCATAGCTTTGCTGTGAAAGTCATCTATTGTTACGGTTTGGCGACGAAAGGTCAACCATTGTGAACGTGGTTCATATTGAAAGTTCCCGAACGCGAAGTGCTCGTGTAAATGGTTCATGGCTCATTCGTGAGTAATGCCTCGCTCTTGTGTTAGTTTTCATAGCAGTCGGGGAATTGCACGGGCACTCGAGCGAGCTCGGGAAAAACTTGCGCGTACGCAGTGTGAGTTCACGTCTTACATAAGTCGCAAACAAGCCGCGATACCATTTTCACGAGTGTCTTCGCGTCCTCCATAGGAGCCGAGCTCAAAACCCTCGTCTTACACAAGCCGCGACTTATGTTATCCGCGGCTCGTGTAAGACGTGAAATTGTTAAAATATACCATTTATACGGCAAGTTCGCATCTTAAATACCCCGCGGCTTGTGTAAGCCGTGGATTAATTATACAAATAGCCCTATAAGTTCCATTTTTTATAAAGTAAGCAGCTGTAACAACAGCTTGGACAGTTTGCTATCGGCCAGTGCAATAAGGCAATCACATTCAAAGTTGTAGTTACGTGCATGCGTGCGTGTTTCTGGCGCTTAATTGCCTGTAGGAGGCGCGGTGGCCTTAGATGTTTACATCTCCTTTGTCGGTATTTTAATAGTAATTTTTCCTTTCCTTCATAACTTGGCTATTCCTCTTTTCTCAGAAATTGTAATTTTATGATAAATTGGAAATAAGACTACGTGTCGTCCAATTCGGTCTGTAATAATACTCGTGAAGAACAAATCAGACTCGCGCTGTGCGGTAGTCTAAATTGGACTCCACTCAGTCCTATTACCAATAATTATTAATGACCGTGGTAGAAAAACAATGTTCCAAAAGACAAGACATTTTCGCATAGTTTTCACTGCAAGTCATTTCTTGTTAAGGTTTGACGTCGAAACGTCAACAGTTGTGAACATGGTTTATATTGACAGTTCCGGATAATGTTAGTTATTGTTGAGATTATTTCCAGTTAATTTTAGGGCCAGGCGACGAATTGTTGATATTAATAGTTCCCGTTAATGTTAGTTACTTGTGATATAAATTCTAGTTGATTTATATTTTCGAATAATTGCTGCAGTTTCGCGCAAATTATGCAGTCAGAATTCAGGTGAAAAGTATACAGATGTACACAAGTTTTTAAAATAGCCAATTAAGCATGCTATTGTGGTTGATTGTTAGGGCAATAAGCGAGAAATAACTTCAGTCGTTTCGAGTTACATTAACTCTAACGTGGTGTTACTGGTATTCATGCGAAAAAAATTGGGTGATTTTCGATTTTGGATAATTCCGTCTTTTAGGATTTGGGGTGATTTTCCGTCATTCCGTCTTTTAGGATTTGGGGTGATTTTCCGTCATTCCGTCTTTTAGGATTTGGGGTCATTTTCCGCCGTTCCGTCTTTTAGGATTTCGGGTGATTTTCCGTCATTCCGTCTTTTAGGATTTGGGGTCATTTTCCGCCGTTCCGCCATTCCGCCATTCCGCCGTTCCGCCGTTCCGTCATTCCGGCTTTTAGGGTCGCCCCTGGGTCGGCTTACCACACGTGTCTGGGAGAACAACAACCTCACAACCACGACCAAGATGGCAGTATACAATGCCTGCATCCGTATTCCAAAGGACATCCTTTACGGCGAGCTAGCGTCTGGCACAACCCAAGCTGCGCTGTAAAGATGTCTGCAAGAGCGACATGAGAGCATCAACCTTACATCTTATTTACCAAGCTTTAGTAAAACCTCACTTTGATTACTGTGACATTGTTTGGGGTAACTGTGGGAAAACGCTACGAGACAAACTGCAGAAATTGCAGAATAGAGCAGCCCGTGTGTTGACATTCTCGAACTATGATGCTGATGCAACTGAGCTACTCGAGTTTTTAGGGTGGAAAAATCTTGCACGCCAGCAGGAAATTCATAAAGCCACTATGGTGTTTAGATGTCTGCACGGGCTAGCTCCGGAGTATCTGTATTCAAAGTTTACGTGGCGTGACTCTGCTTATGTCCTCAGGGACTCTGAAAATAAGCTCAATGTTCCATTACCGCGCACTGATTATTACCGAAAAAGCTTTAGCTACAATGGCGCCACATTATGGAACAGTCTACCATGCGATATAAGGAACACAGAGTCTCTCGGGGTATTTAAACGCAAGATTAATGACATTCTTTAAGTCTAACGCACGGCATTTACGGAAAACAGCTTTTAGTTTATAGCTTGAACTTTAAATATTTTTAAATATTTTATATTTTAACTAGTTTTATTTTATTGTAATCATTTTAAAATTTTACCTTTTGTAATTTACATTTTAGCATTGTTTGTAATCTTAGCTGATGATTTTACCGTGCATAAATAATAAAATATCATATCATATCATATCATATCAGAGCTCCGGACATGAACACTGAGAGCTAGAAGTGCACAGCAGCTGACCGCAGTAGATGGCACAGTTGAAGATGGGCGAAGAGAAGATCCAGAACCTGGCAGAGGACAAGAGAGCCAGACGGAAGGCGTGAACACAACCTGGCAACCACTTATACCTGCATCCACTGTGGCAGAGTTTGTCGCTCCCGGATTGTCCTCAGGAGTCACATCCGTAGCTGTTCTCGCCGCGGACCTACTGCGGCATCCAACTAGGGCGCATCATCATCCATGGTTGACACCAACCGATGGAGGCATACTACTACTACTACTACTACTACTACTACTACTACTACTACTACTACTACTACTACTACTGCTGCTGCTGCTGCTGCTACTACTGCTACTACTACTACTACTACTAGTAAGGAATTTAAGGAATCTCGGACAAATCCCTCCCCCAAAGTCTTTCCATCTAACTCCCTCTCCCCCGAAGGGGGGAGACTGGGGGAAAGGGGGGAGTGCAAGTGGAAAGTGTAACGTTATGGTGATTTTTACTTGATTGTCATCTTCCCAGTTCAGTGTCTCAACTACTTTTGTCGTTCGTTGTCTGCGAAGGTTATATCGTTCTTGTGATACGAAACGCTTCCTTTTATAATAATTTCTAAACACAGATTAAAATAACCTTTTAGTGAAGTAGTTTTCGTCGCTACAACAAGTTGCAAAATTGTTGAGACACTATCATTAAAAAACACCTTTTCTAGCTTCCAATACTTGCCGTATCAAGAACTTAAACCTTTCCCACTTCTCCTCCCCTCTCCCCCTTTCAATGTTGACTGTTTAAATTCTTAACATTTTTTTGTCTTGATAGCAACTCTGATGAGGGGGGGAGGGGGGCTGCAGTGTGAGTGATAATAGGTACATTGATAACGCTGCAAGAAGGTGAAGTGTCTCCACTGTTTTTGCAACTTGTTGTAGCTATTTTCTGGGATTGGTCGAGTAACGATCAGTAACCACTTTAAAAAAGAAAGTACGAATATGTTCTTTCTTTATTTGTGGTTACTCGTGGTTACTTGTCCAATCTTCGAGAACCCCAAGCTAGATCTTAAGTAATAGCTTTGAAATACATGAGGTATACTCCTTGAAGATATTTTATTCGTGGTTTTGTTAGTTATGCTTCGCAATGAGAGAAAAATTCAATAGAGAGAAAATTTAAAGTACAACTGAGAGTGTTGCCTTGAAAAGCAATCGTGATAACGTAAATTATACTGATTAAATTCTTTTATGTTTCCTACATTCAGAATTTTATTATATGGAGCCAGTTCCATTCACATGTTCAACAACTGTGGTGGTATCGGTGCCGTTTGTACTTTGCGTTATAGATGGACCGGCGAAAACAGCGAGCTGCAGCTCCATCGCATTCACAAATGGATTTCTCACAAGAGTCGTTATCTGAAGCTACAAAATTATCAACAAAATATCTGATATAAATATTCATACTTAACGTTATATATGTAACTGTACGTGGTCAATATCCCGGTTTAGTGGAATTACATAGGTGATTATTGATCATCTCATATCCAACGCATGCTCATGGAATAATTGTTAAATATTCACCTCGCCTTTGTCGAATTACAGGATTGGTACGAGAGATAAACTTAAAGAATATAATTGAATGATGCACTGTTGTATAGTCACGTTGTAGGTAAAACCTCTCATGAGGTAACTTCACGACGTTGATTTGGAAACTACGGCAAAGAAAGGATGATTTGAATCTGTTTCGTGGCACTGCCGTTGCCGTAAGCGTCATCGATGTCGTTTCTCAAGTATGGCAGCCTTCCAGGGAACGGTTATTTAGGTTATTTTTGTTATTGCATTACATCATTGAACGCTCTGCCGTAAGGTTTGATTTTATTAAAGACATTGGAATGGATGGGTTTGCCAAAAAATAAAACAAAAAAAGAACAATTTGAGCTCATTTAATGTTTTTTTTTTTAAACCTCACAAAATCTTGAAGAACTCCTTACCACAACGAGTGCATCCCGATCGGCTGTACCAATCCGAATAAGGCCTGCAGCCTTTTGCTGTGGCTCGGTCATAGCACTTGTCGTGAATCATACAACATCTACAAAAGTAAAAACATATAGGAGGTAAAAAGGAACCAAAGAATAAAAGTTGATGGTCAGAACTAGGAGAACATTATGCTGGTTGAGACGTTCTTCATTTGTAGTGACGAGTCCCTGAGAAGTTGCGTCACTGAAAAGGCCCTTCGGCGACATTATAAAACTTGAGAGACTCGTTTAATTAACCATTTAAGGCCTAAAAATCATTTTCCTAATATTGTCGAGTCATATACGTGTCGGAGTAAGTTAAGTGTTGATCAATGCCATGTTGATCATGATCATTTTCATTATCGTTATCGCTGTCACTGTCGTTGCCTGCGATGAAGCTAAACTCGCTTCTACACCTAAGAAACGCGCCAAACCGGGGCAGTTTGTATGAACAGCTTCTGTTAGTTACATGTCAGTAGCGTCCACTGGGTTTCCGGATCCTCCTCTTCCACACCAGCATCCGTATCCATAGTAGGCCAACCAAGAGCGCTTTGTCGCACATCTTATCATAGCTGCGAACTGAGGCAAATTTCTCTTTTCTCGCCTCGAGGAAGCACCTGCAGAATAAACATTGAAAACAGCGCACGTCCATTAGATGCCTTCTTTTCCACTTCAGTGTCTAATACCATGCAAAGAGATGTGAAATTGCACAAGCGAACTGGACAATCGGAATACCTTATATCGCCAATGACTGAAAAACTTGAATTCACTTTTTTTTTAATACATCAGGATATGCCAGTTGACATTTGCAAACAGCTCAATCATTTTTGGAACAGTTTCTTTCAACATATTTCGGCCCATTGACAGAAAAAATAATTTTCCAGAGCTTTGGCTTTATCATGATTTTGCAACGGAAAAGTCACTTTACCAATCACTGTTTAGTCTTCCCAGCCAATTACATCTAGGCTCAACTGTCAGTCGACCAATAACATCACGAATAAGTTGACCAACGACATCTTAGGAGTACGACCAGAATTTTCATGGAGCGTTTTCACGGCGGCCTTATTGGTGTTCCAAAACAAAGGAATGGCGGCCATGATAGTGTACCAAACTAATCTTCCGGGAATTGAACTCTATTTTTATGCAAATACTTTTTATTGTTTCAGTAACATTGTGGCTGCTGGTCACGTGAGTGAAAACGCTTTATAGTAGCTATTGACGATACAATTCACTTGACGTTAAAGATGACTTCCACTCAGGTTGTCGAAACGTCAATCACTGTCATCTCAAACAGTCCTTCTCATTACTACACTCACCCAGACGATCGTGCTTTACTTAATTATGAAAATCATTACAACTATTTATTTTTGTTATCGGTAGATTTGGAATAATTTTCGCTCCATGTCCATAGCATTAAGCATAAAATCAAAACCGTTTCAAACACCAAGGACAACAATGTTAAAAGCTGTTGCTGCTTCTTTCATTTGGAGATCCTTCATTTCCAGTCCGGGAAACAAAAATAATTGTCTTTTTCCCCTTTAACAGACCGGCATTCCCTGGGCCAAAACCCAGCCCAGGTCTCCGTATAAGACTCCTTCGAATTCACGAATCATTCCGAAAAAAATTTTGGAAAACACCGGCGTTATTCCGATCGTCACGAAACTGGTTGGTAACGAGATATGGCAATAAAGAAATCACTGGTCAGTCTTTATCGAAATCGGTTGAAATGACATAATTTTTTGATGTTCCGAAGATCGTCATCGAGCGAGACAAAAATGGCCTTCACCGAAGAGGATGAAAACAACGGAATTTTAGTCGAAATAGCGGGAAAAAATTACAAAGAAAGCTTATAGAGCCAAGCGAAGACATCTGGATGTTTTCTTGTTGTTGTTGTTGTTGTTTGTTTGTTTGTTTGTTTTTTATGGAAGTTGCAAAGGATTTTCTTGTGAATTTTAGGTTAGCTTCCTTTGCTGCATAAGTATTATTTAGAATCGCTGGCTAGGATAGTTCTTGCCATATGATTGGCTACTCAGGCGAGGTATTCAGTGTGGAATGGCGATTTAAAAGAGAGGCTGACTGATGTTGCACGTAACAACGTTAGACATTATGTTTTCAAAAAATCACGGTTTCCGATTACAAAGCAAAATCCTGACCCAAGGAAAGAAACGGAAGATTTTCCTTGTTTAATTTTAATTATGACTTCCTCATAAGATTTCTGGGAGGCCGCCTACACTTACGAGTGCTAGAAACCGAGAGCAGTCTATCGCGAAAGAAAAAAAATTACCGAAGGAAGGGAAAAAACAGCAAAAATTCTTCATCGACCGAGCTCGAGGAAGTGCAGGTTTCTGATGAATAGTACCAATAAGCCAGTAAATATTCCCATTAATTTTCAGTTAATGTTAATTCCAACTTCTGTGTGTTGAAAAAAAACTCACTGTCTATTCCCGTTAGCAATGGACTTTGAACTTTAAATTAAAGTCCAATTCGAGTTACTGTTTAATAGTTGGAGGCCAACAACTTAACAGCGTATCTAGGGATCTAGGGGAGGTTGAATTGGGCTGTTAGCCACCCCGCTTTAGAGAAGCCCACTAAAAAAATATAGCACGCGAAAAAAAAGAAAAAAAAAAAAAACGGAAATACGTGCATGGGTCCCAGAAATTTAGTAATGCGTGGGCACGAGACCGACGAAACAACTTTTCAGGTCGTAAAGTGTTGTCAGTGTGTCTCTGCCTGCTTGACCTCATTTCTGACCCATCTAACCCAATAAAGCGCGAGGTTCTGATAGGCATGTGTGATCTTACAAGAGCGGCTGGTTCAGCTATTGCTACTGCAATCAAAAACAGCTTACACAAGCATACAATTGACATTAGAAATTGCCTTGGTCAAGCATATGACACAACTGCGTCAATTAATTCAGATAAAAAGGGAGGCCAAGCTGAGCTAGTTGAGAACGCACCTGATGCAGGGTATCAAGGTTGCTGCCTTCATTCGATCAACCTTGTTGTATGCCATGCTTTCGAAATAAATTCAATTCAGAACATGATGGATTCTTGCCATGCATTTTTCAGTTTTTGTGACAACTCACCAAAGAGAGAGAGATTCTTAACGACCGTAATTGACACTTTTTTCCACAGAGAATAAGAAACGCAAGCTGGAACATTTGTGCAAGACGAGGTGGATCGACAAGCACTCCACATATGAAACAATTTTTCATTTGTACGAATACATTGACATCACACTTAATGAAATATGTGTATCCACAAATGTTGACGTCCGGTTTTATCCAAACAACGAAGAATGAACCCGGGATGCCAAAACCAAGACGATGTCAAATGGACTGCGACACAGTATGATAAGCTTTGGACATACTTTCAGCTTTGTTTGTGCTAAAGAAATTCTGGAGCCGATGCGACCACTCGTCACCGCTCTGCAAGGAAGGTTTCTCGAGGTATACTTTGGTTTCCAGAAGATTGAAGGAATTATCAAGCCCTATAAAGAGATACGCGATGCAATTAACACGTGGTTTCAACACATGTACCAGAAAGCTCTTAGTCTATCAGAACTGAAGGACGTCCACGTGTTTGCAGTAAACAAATAAATTGAGAAAACTACCCAGCAGAGTCACTTGCACAGTACTGGAAAAGAACGGTGGCAATACCTTTTCTTGGCGTAATCTTTTCAGAACTCAAAAGTCGCCTCAGTAATCACTCCTATGTCGAAAGAGGCCACAGTAGAACTTGCTCAAGTACTGCATTTGAAGTGGGGCAATCTGATGACCTTGCCGTCATCTTTCGAAAGTGAACTGTTTCGATGGATGAGCCACTGGAAGCGATAGGAAGCATGGGATTATGAACACGCAGACAACATCTTCTTTCCAAACGTGAGGGTACTTCTAAAAATCTTGCCTATAGGGAGGACGGAGGCGGAAAGGTCATTTTCTTGTATTTGGAGGATCCATACTTTGCTTCTCAACACAATGACCACCGAACGTCTCTCAGGTTTGGCCGTCAGCGCCTGGCATGCATGCAAATGCAGTTACGATCGATAGAAGCTTGGTTTGTGAGAAATTTGTGGCGCTGCACCCTAAACGAATGACGGCGTCTACACCGTTGGCCGACTAAGTTAGTAAGGTATTTATATACGACCAAGGACATTTAAAAAAAAAACTTTGCGATTCAAGGAAAATTCAACATCTGACTCGTGAATTCCACGCTAAATTTAACTGAGTTCACTGCAATGAGTTTTACATTGGTAAAACGAAACGTCGCTTACTTGACCGTAAAAAAGATCATTTCAAAGCTCTCAATAGGATCAGTCAAACTTCCACGATTGCAGATCACGCATAAAAAACAGGTCACAAGATAAGATGGGACCATTTTCAAGTCTTAGCAAATGGTAGCCCTGAGTTACATTGTAAAATAAAGGAAACTTTATTAATACGTGACCTTAAACCAGCGTTAAACGAAAACGTTGGCAGTGAAAAACTATGGCATTATGAAACAGTGAGGTTTCACTGCTATCCACTTATCTTACTATTTTTATCTTATTCTCTCTAGTTACCAGTCTTCTTTATTTTATATATATCATATTTGAATTTGTTCAATCGTCACTTCTGAAGGTGTTTGTTGTAGCATACGAAACGTCAAGTTAAAAGTAAAATGCGCTTTATCATTAAACGCGCGGCCATGGGCTGAGCGCAGTTCTTGCTCTGCACTTTGTTGATTAACCGCGTGGCCATGGGAGAAGCGCGGTTCTTGCTCTGCAATCGGTTTATTATTATTATTTTTTTATTTTTCGTTTTGTCGGCGAGCTGAACCAGACTTCCACTCGGCCACATGGTCAGTGGGACTTCCAGTCACGCAACTTAGGATGTTTATTTGCCAAAAAGCTGTTAAAACGTTAATGTACACATAGTCCGCTCTTTATTTACAACAAAATATATATATTTTTTTGTCTTATTGAAACATGTAATCGTGACTTTTAAGAAAGAAAGCTAAGACTATTATGTCATCGAAGATTTGACAACGGCTACGACTGATGGTGCAATCGGAGATTTGACAACGGCTATAAGTAATGGTGCAATAACTTTGTGTGCAGTCGTTGTTGTCAGTTGTTGTGCTACAGATTCACCAGGAGACTTTGTGTCTATAGTCATCAGTGGATCAACAAGGGCTGCTTTGGAATGTGTAATACCTTGCGACTCAGTATAGTGGTAAGAAAAGAGATAAAAGTTAGTTTTGTTGGTGAGCAGAACCAAACTTCTACTCGGTCATATAGTCAGTGGCACTACGAATCACGCAACTTATGATGTTTATTCGCCAAAAGCTATTGAAACGTTAATGCACTTAAGATTTTATGAATATTCCACTCTTAATTTAGTTACAAAATATATTGCCTTTTTGTGTTATTGAAGCGCTTGCTTCGAAGCGAGTATTGAATACAAAAAAGGTCATTATGTCATCCATGGAATGTGTCGATGTTTCAACTTTCATTGATAGGGAAATAACCACTGTACTAAAGATAGCCGTAGATAACGTAATTCTTGTATTATGTGACGCATGTGACTACCATCGATGTCATCAATATCAAGTATATTGTCATCATCATCGCCTTGCAATCTTTTCTTTGATGCGAGACGCGAAAAAAATCCAGCAATCTGTGACTGTGATAGGTACTCTTCACTAGTAAAGAGGGAATTACCACTTGAATCTTTGGCCCTCATCATTGCTCGTGTTACAGAAACAGGATCAGCTTTCTGCTCAGATTGTTCGCCCAATGTCAATTTGGTTTTAAGATAACTTTTTTGACTGGCCGTAAACCTAATCCGAGAAGCTCCAGACTTGAGAGCCCATCCCATTGACAAAATGAAACTGCAATGTGAGCCGACAGCTGGTTTTGAGGCAGCACTGAGATGTGGAATCCCTGCAGTCTGTCCCTCGAGAGATTCTAAATAGGCAATTGCCGCTCGGTCCAAAAGTGTTTCTCGTTCAAGTACTCTTCGATGTTTACCACAGTCTAAATGCTTCTGCAATGAAGAATGTGTTAGAAAGGTCTTCACGCATCCTTCATCAGGACAAGTGAAGATTGTGTCTTGAGCGTCTTCTTCTGCAGCTGACTCACAATCTTCATTTGGCTGTTTTTCCGATTCCTCCCCTCTTTTTTCTGTCGGTCTTGCCTTGATCGATGCTGAAGTGATAGCGACGGTTGGGATCTCTGAAGAAGAAGGAGACTGCACTTTGTTGACTGGAATCAATTTACCAGGGCCAATGCCATACGCTTTCCAGACGCGAATCCCGTCATTTCCATACTCCATGTTGTTTAGGAAACTAACGCCATCGATCTCTAATGGTCACAATATGGATGGTGTCAAAGGTTCACACAGGGAAACAGCAACTGCAGGAACTCCACCTCGTGACAGAATTGCATCTGTCATTTGGACTGGTGGTTCCACATCATTGCCAGAATTTAGGTGAATTCTTATGTGTGACTTTATTGTTGCGGCTTTTCTGTCACAGCGGCCTTTCCAACTTGTGGGTCAGAAACGTCAAGACGTTTACTTGTGACATCATCGAGCTTGCCTAAGATCCTAGCACAAGTGATGGTTGCCCCAGGGTGATAGCAGCCTGCATTATCTTGGCGGTAGTATACAGACGTCAGCGTACGCATAATGATCTTGAGCTCCTTGATAACATCTGCCATGACTGCAATCACAGCGGGACTATCCTGGCTGCATGCGGGAAAGATGTGAACAACAGTGAACATCTCATATTCAGAACCTTTCTTCCTGGTAGGAACAGTAATATGCCACGGGACGCCACGTTTCCCAAACCAATCTTTTTGGCTCTCTCTGTATTCTCTGGGCAAGAACTTCATGCCCCAGTCCTGTACTAGCAGAACAGCAGAACTACATCCACACGGGCAGCATCTTGGTTTACGGAACGTAAATGGTGTGATTTCCAATCTAAAATAGCATTTTTTGCTTGTTTCACCTTGAAAGGAAGCTCTTCTTTTGACCTTGAGATAAAGTGTCATAAAGTGTGCAGAGAGCCCAGCCTCAAATTCTTGAAGCAGTAATCGTGACATTTCACGGTCACACACTTGCATCAGATAGACTAACAAGAAGAGGAATTATGAAGCGGAAACAACACCTTCAATCCTTTCTTAGTGTGTGCAATAAACGTTTGCTTAGTGCAACTGCAAGACATGCTGCAAAACGTCCGTCAGTTAGTTTTCTTGCAGACTATTTATTTAAAGAAGAAACGAGTGAATTTTACTCAAGAGCGTGTTTTGTTATCTTTAATCTGAATTTATTACCAAAGCTTAAAAAACTAAAAGACCTCAAAATAGGACAGGATACTACAAAATAATTAAACGTGTGAACCAAAGGGCCTCGGCTGGCACGACATGTGGGTGACCCCTCAAATGGTCTTATGACGCCCTACTTGAAAATTTAACTGGAACGCTGCAGTTCAATACAACCCAATTCAGTGACTTCTTTTTTTGTGTGTGTAATGCGTCCCACAGGCAACCCAGTGTAAGCTTTTTGGAGCTTCCAGTTTCTTTGAGTAGTAGCCGAGAAAGTCTGGATGAAGGGTTTGACCACTGCGTGTTTGTCGCGAGTTATTACCACGATTTTAAAAAACTTCTTCGCGTTATTTCTCTCAGTCAAATAAAAGCACCAGGCTGAAAGAAATATCCCAGTTATTAATCATTATCTACTTGAATTGAAAGGTCAGCTTATTATAATTCTTTAATCGAAATTTCCGGCCAATTGAACGTTTTTTGTTTCAGAAGTAGCCGATGAAGTCTGGATGAAGGGTCTGACTGCTGCCCGTTTGTCGCGAGTTATTACCACGATTTTACGGAGTTTCTTTGGGTTATTTCTCCCAGTTAAAGAAAAGTACCAAATAAATTTTTAAATCATTTTAAAAACCATCAGTTTTAGAAACCAAATCTGTTTTTTCGTGGATATGCGAGTTATACCGGATATGAAACAGAGAACTTCAAAAAGAGCCTTAAAATGAAATTTTCAGGCATTGAAATAAGGCCCATCTTTACTTAATTCTCAAAACATTCTTTTTGCACTAAAAATGTAATCTTTGGGCTTGAAATACTCGAAGACATAATCTTTCTGCAGATTTGAACTTACTTTCCTCAATTTTCTAAAATGCGTGTTGATTAAATGGACTTTGTGTCGATATCAAGAGCCTTCAATATTTTGTAATTTTAACGGCAAAAAAAGAGGTCTTAAGGGAAAAAAAATACATCACAACACTTACCATATAATAGGCTATTTCTGGGTACCAATATCAGCATTGGTGATTTTTGACCCATATGCTGGTAATTTCCAATCTTACTCGATCGCAAAATAAATGCTCTCTTAATAAACAATATTAAATTACAAAAAATATCTACTGAAGGATAGTGTTGATTTAGGGGAAAAAAAAGAGGCAACACTGAGGGACGGGTCACACCAGAGCGAATTTTCATAGCTTCAAATTTCCTGGCGATAATTTTTTTGGAAAAAATTTTCAGTCCAAATTTTGGAACGGGTCGCATTAATCAAAATTGTCAACTGTAGCCCCCGAGGAAGCAAATCGGCTTCTTTGAAAAATTTGAACGTAGGGTCGCACTTATTTTTCGTCGTGTATTGGCAAATTAATGGCTCAAATAAACAAAATTTGCTCTAGTGTCAGCCGGGCCTTCGTGGCAGCTTGCAAAAGACAATTTCGCGCGAGAATTGCCTTTGGTTTTAGAAGAGTTAAAGAAACATGATTTTGGAAGTAAACGGAATGGAGCAAAACTCCATTCAATCGTAAGAGTAATACTTACCGTCATTTTCTTCGGTCAGCTCAGAGAAACAGCAACCCGCCATAAAGGCGAACAGGAGAACAATCTTCCCAAACGAAATGGATGGCATGTTGCAGGGTTGCTTTTCCACGAAAAATGGGTAAAAGCTCCAGATGCAGTCGCTTTATATTAAGCCTTGATCGCTTATTTGGATTTTTGTGTTTTTAGAAGGACTGAGCCGTTTTACAGCACTTAAAACCAGTCGCCCAAATTGAAGAAATAACGTATATATCAAGTTTCGGGTAAAATCATCGTTCTTCGCTGCTGAAGCGTGTCAGCCATCTTTTGTTTTCGTTTAGTTACTACCTTAAACTGCATTCAAGCGTAGCTCTACTTACGAGACGTATTCAACCGTTCCGTTTTATTTTCCTTTTAAAAAAATTTTCGATAAAGTTTTTGGATAAACAAACAAAGGAGCAGTTCGAACCTCCTTGACTCATGAATATTTGACAATTATTCCCCGAAGGTGAAGTAAAAATTGGTGAATACTTACCAAGAGGTAGTCGAGGTAAATATTCACTGAGCCTGAGGCGAATAATTCTTTTAGTATGATTTTCAGCGGTGAATATCAAGAAGGTGTAAAGAAACGGGATAAAACAAGACAAAAAGGCACGAAAAGTGCTTGATTGGCTTAGCAGCCACGCCTCCAAAATGTTATATTCACCGGGCAGCGCGGTGAATATAACATTCAGTTGTTTTATTCTCCTTGCTACCCGGTGAAAACAACATTTTGGAGGCGCAGCTGCTAAGCTAGTCCTTGTTTGAATGGTTTCAAAGCTGCCAAAACGCCTAAAAGCACTTTTTAAAACGCCAGAAATCGCAATTTAAGAAATCTTAGAATTCCATTTTTCCCATTTTTTTCCATTTTCCATCTTTTTCCATTTTTTCACCTCAAAGAGGTACCATTTGTTCAGTTCTAAAAGCACATTTTGCCACTTTCATACCTTTTAATAGGGATACAAGTGATTTCTTCGATTGCTGCTCCCACTCTGGCGTAAATTTTTTGAAAGTTTTCCCATAAATTGTTGTTTTATTTTATTTTTTTTTTTAACAGAAGTTGTTCAATAGAAACAAAGCAGTACATAAAGTCGAATATTCTGAATGTAACGTTCTAGTATCCATCCTGATAAGTTTTCATTACGATAAAGATGATTTCATTGAATACCTTCTCTCATAAAGTTTTGAGAGCATTGTCATAGAAATCTTTACAGTACTTAACAAAAAACTTCCATTACTGGAAATGGTAAATAAAGTCAAATACTTTGATATCGCGGCGTGTTGTGAATTCCCGGCCTTAATCAAACAAAATTAAAAGCTAGTTAATTATCAAGGGTCTCCTGTCATAATCTTTCGGCTAAACACCCTCAGAGGTACCAAGAGCGTTTTTTTAACTCCTAAAAGGTACCCCCTCCCCCCCCCCCCCCCCCCCAATTCTCCCCTCCTCTGGGAAAATCTCACGGCGCTTGAACTCGCGCATTTATGCCCCACATCGTACTAACCTTTCGTCACCTCATTGAAAAAAAGTTGTAAACTATTTGCGGCAGGATACATTTCACTGAAATTTCAAAGGATGACTGCTTATTGACAAAATGCAAAAATGGCCGCCAATAAATTATTCTTTTGTCTTTGTGTTAATTAGCCTTACTAGCCTCGTTTCACAGCCCAAATTCTTTCAATTTTACGCGTGTGAACGAGGCTAGTTAGGCTAATTAACACAAAGACAAAAGAAGAATTTGTTGGCGGTCATTTTTGCATTCGGTCAATAAGGAACAGAGAAAGAACCTTTACCAGTACCAAAAATTCCTTTCTCTACTTGAGAATTTGACGAAGAGGTAAATGCAAATAAAATTGTTGCGTACGTGGCTTTTTTGCCTTTAATGAGCTTGTTATACAAATTTCGACAGGAATATTAAATAACAAAAAAAATATCTACGGAAAGATCGTTCAAAATCTTAATTTTTTAGTGTTGATTTGGACAAAAAGAGGCAACACTTAGGGACGGGGCGGACCAGAGCGATTTTTAATTGCTTCAAATTCCCTGGCGATAATTTTTTTGGAAAAAAAATTAAGTTCCAAATTTTGGAACGAATCGCATTAATCAAAATTATCAAGTGCCAGTGATTCACTTAAACATCAATCATAAATATAATCCCATCATCAAGGAAAGTTAGTGGTACCATTCACTTCACTAGAAAGCATCACGCGAAAATGAATTTCACAGGTTTTAAATAAACAAAAAAATGTTTCCGTTTCCAACTTCGGTAGCCCCCGATGCAGCAATTCGGCTTATTTGAAAAGTTTCAACATGGGGTCGCACTCATTTTTCGTCGTGTATTGGCAAATTAAGGGCTAAAATAAACAAAATTCGCTCGTGTCAGCCGGGCCTTCGTGGCAGCTTGCAAAAGACAATTTCGCGCGAGAATTGCCTTTGGTTTTAAAAGAGTTTAAAGAAACATGATTTTGGAAGTAAACGGAATGGAGCAAAACTCCATTTAATTTTAAGAGTAATACTTACTATCATTTTCTTTGGTCAGCTCAGAGAAACAGCAACCCGCCATAAAGGCGAGCAGGAGAACAATCTTCCCAAACGAAATGGATGGCATGTTGCAGGGTTGCTTTTCCACGAAAAATGGGTCAAAGTTCCAGATGCGGTCGCTTTATATTAAGCCTTGATCACTTATTTGGATTTTTGTGTTTTTAAAAGGACTGAGCCGTTTTACAGCACATAAAACCAGTCGCCCAAATTGATGAAATAACGTATATATCAAGTTTTTATAAAGTTTTTGGATAAACAAACAAACAAAGGAGCAGGTCGAACCTCCTTGACTCATGAATATCTAGAAATATTTTCTTTGGTGCACAAACATCACTCACTTAGCTAAGCATAGTCCTCGTTTGAATGGTTTCAAAGCTGCTAAAAAGCCTAAAAGCACTTTTTAAAACGCCAGAAATCGTAATTTGAGAAATCTTAGAATTCCATTTTTCCCGTTTTTGTTTTCATTTTCCATTTTTTCCATTTTTTCACCTCAAAGAGGTACCATTTGTTCAGTTCTAAAAGCACCCATTTTGACACTTTCTTACCTTTTAATAGGGATACAAGTGATTTCTTCGATTGCTGCTCCCACTCTGGCGTAAATTTTTTGAAAGTTTTCCCATAAATTGTTATTGTTTTACTTTTTTTTAACAGAAGTTGTTTAATAGAAACAAAGCAGTACATAAAGTCGAATATTCTGAATGTAACGTTCTAGTATGCATCCTGATAAGTTTTCATTACGATAAAGATGATTTCATTGAATACCTTCTCTCATAAGGTTTTGAGAGCATTGTCATAGAAATCTTTACAGTACTTAACAAAAAACTTCCATTACTGGAAATGGTAAATAAAGTCAAATACTTTAATATCGCGGCGTGTTGTGAATTCCCGGCCTTAATCAGACAAAAGTAAAGCTAGTTAATTATCAAGCGGCTCCTGTCATAATCTTTTCCATAATACCCTAGAAGGTACCGCTAAAGCTCCTGCTGTGGACCCTTTGAGGCTGAACACCCTCAGAGGTACCAAGAGCCCTTTTTTAACTCCTAAAAGGTACCCCCTAGCCCCCCTCCCCCCAATTCTCCCCTCCTCTGGGAAAATCTCACGGCGCTTGAACTCGCGCATTTATGCTCGACATCGTATTGACCTTTCGTCACCTCATTGAAAAAAAGTTGTAAACTATTTGCGGCTGGATAGATTTCACTGAAATTTCAAAGGATGACTGCTAATTGACCCAATGCAAAAATGGCCGCCAATAAATTATTCTTTTGTCTTTGTATTAATTAGCCTTACTAGCCTCGTTTTACAGCCCAAATTCTTTCAGTATTACGCGTGTGAAAGAGGCTAGTTAGGCTAATTAACACAAAGACAAAAGAATAATTTGTTGGCGGCCATTTTTGCATTCGGTCAATAAGGAACAGAGAAAGGATCTTTACCATAACCAAAAATTCCT
>NC_090895.1:8947834-8950334 GCF_036669925.1 Montipora capricornis | reverse complement strand
ATCGATTCTGTTAGCCCTGACTTCCGTATTTTCAGCAAATACTGGGACATCCCAGTACGCGCACGCTCGGTCATTCTTGTACTCGGGTTTAGGTGAGACTGGAGAGTACCAAGGGGGGATACACTGGATAAGATCTAAGTCTTTCAGGAACTCGAAGAAAAGGATTTTCAAGGCTGCATTGTGTCTCTGCATGTACTTTGTCTGTGCCAAGGTACCACATCCGCTAATCACGTGGGCCATAGATTCAGGCCCTTTTCCACACATACGACACGTGGTATCCGAGGTGGTCAGCGTCTTCGTCTTGCTCTGGTGGTACAGCTTAGTGGGGAGTAATTGCTGGTATAACTCATAGATTCCAGCAACAGTATGCACAGGTGCAGACTTCCACTTACTAAGCCAGGTGAAGCAGTCAATAACTTTGTTATCATCCCATCTTTCTCCGAACAGCTTTCCTTGCCACCTCTGCTCTCTTACTTCCCTCATGCTTCTCTCTTCTTCTCTCGCTCGTAATGTTCTCCCTACTCCTTTAACATGTGCTTCCTCACCTGAGTCAGTTTGCAACGCTTTGGGATCTGGGTATGAAAGGTCCAGAGTAATGTCCATTTCCAAAGCAAATTTCTTGGCATCCTTTACGAGTGATCTTCTTCCTGCTCGTTCGCACTTCTCTTCAAACTCGCGCACTAAACTCATCGTTCGATCTTCGTTTGCGTACAGCTTCATTGTGGTCTTGACTTTGGTCTGCTTATACAGGCTCTCAAATGACTTCAGTCCCCGGCCTCCACACTTCCTTGGTAGGTATAGCAACTCGGTTGAACCGAGTGGATGGTAGCCTCCATTCTCTTTGATGATCTTGCGAGCTTCGCGATCGAGTTGTTGTAGATCTGCGAGCGGCCATGTTAGTGTCCACATAGGGTAGGTGACAACTGGTAGTGCGTATTGATTAGATGCTAAGACTTTGTGGAAGTCTGATAGGGGGCTCGACCATATAATTGACAGTCTCTGCAAGCAAACCTTTGAAGCTCCCCACAGAACAGAGCTGTCCTCTTGCTTAGAATTTTCTAAAACTCCCAAAAACTTGTAAGTTTCTCCCTTCTTCAGATTTTGTATGACCTGCCTTTCTCCGATGGCAGTGCCTCCCAAACTGCTGTCCAATGAACCTCTCCTTACATGAGCTGTAGAACACTTCTTCTCGTTCCACTCCAAACCGACATCTGCCATGGCTTCCTTAACTGTCTTCATTACTCTCTCAAGTTTATCCTTCGACGCTGCATATATCTTCATATCATCTATGTATAGCAAGTGCGTAATCTTGCCACTCAGTGGTCTTGACAGCTTGTATCCTTCCGATGCTTTCAACTTCCAAGATATTGGGTTAAGGCATAAAGTGAACAACCTCGGACATAAAGCGTCGCCCTGTGGAAGGCCTTTGTTGAACCTTATGACGTCAGAGGTTTCATACCCTTCCTTTGTTCTGGCCGTGATCTTCGTATTCCAGCTTTCACACAGACTCGCCACTGTTCTGCACATCCATAAGGGGAATTTGTGCATCGTCATCATTTCTTGCAACCAAGCATGGCTTACAGAATCGAACGCCTTTCGCACGTCGATCCAAGCCATGCTTAGGTTCCTGCTTCCATTTCGACTATCTCGACAAACCATTCTGTCAATCATTAAGTTGTCCAAGGTCCCACTGCACTTGGTCCTGGCTCCCCTTTGCTCTTCTTCTAACAGGTTGTGTGTCTCCAGATGTTCGTCCATTGGTGACAATAAGCAGGTGGTAAACCACTTATACTGCGTGTTCAAACAGGTTATAGGCCTCTGGTTCTGACTGGAGAGCTCGCCCGGCTTAGGGATCAAATTGGTTCTCCCTCCTGTGAACCAGCTGGGATATCCGACTTCGCCCGTTAAGATGGTCTCGAAGCTAGCTGCAGTCCCTTCATGTAAAGTGACAGCCCTTTTCCACCAGTAGTTTGCAATTCTATCGGGGCCCGGGGCACTCCAGTTGCGTTTTTTCTTGATCGCGTCTGCACACCTCGTCTGGTTAAGTTGGAAACTGTCTTGCCGAGGGACTGGGACTAGCTTTTCAAACGCTCTTCTCACTTCCACTAACCACCCAGGTTTAGTATTCGCAGTGGAGCCACTAGTCTCCCAAAGATGTTTCCAGTAACTACAGGCGTCTTGAATACTTTCAAAAACCATTTCGTCATCCTTACTCGTTTGCTTAGTTGTTTTATAATTGGGCTTGTTGTTGTCGGCGTCTTGCTCAACCATTCTGCTAAATTGTGCAAAGACACCACCAGGGTCAGCATGGAAACGGGTGTTCAAATCTCTTGCCTCCTCCTGCTTTTTCTTTCGCATAAACGCTCTTTTCGCTTTACGGAGGTCTGACTTTTTTCTCTCGATGTATGTGACAATGCTCGCCGCTGACAACTTTCCACACTCCTTCTCGAGCATTGATCTGTTCTTTTTTCCCTTGTTTGTGATCTTTTTATTTCCCTTT
>NC_090895.1:8935334-8937834 GCF_036669925.1 Montipora capricornis | reverse complement strand
AGGAACAGCCATGTAATTAAAATGAGATAAACTCAATTACGAGATGGCGCACGGAAGCCTAATTTTCCCTGCGTGAATTACACTGACGTTTTCCTTACTGATAATGAAATATCGGGAATGTTACAGCAATCAATGCCATTTTGACTTCATATCATTCACAACATTATTTGAAACTACTGGAAAAACCTACCTATCTTTAAATACTTCGACCATCATGTAAACGTATTTAATACCTGGTTTGTTGTCACGCAAAGAGCGTGATGTCAAAATCAAATGTCAGTTAACACGTTTGTTTACGACTTACACATGTCCAGCCGCAATACTTTCCATTTTACAAGATATGTATCTGACTGATCGGGCCTTTGAGCACAAAACGCAACTGTAAAACTAAGGCACTGTTTGAATAAGGGTTTCCATCTTTGACCAAACTCGTCCTGGGCTGAGTATTCATCCCGGTGTCTGGCAATTTGAAGAACGAAACTGTTTACAAGCTCCCTGAATAAGCTGTGTTCATCCCGGGCTGAAAATCCTTGAAAATACGCCCATCATTTTCATCTCTGGTCGTTGCTACACTTTCCTGCGCCTCAGGCCGCGTCTACATCAGAAGCGGGATGAGTTCATTCTGTGGTTATGATTATGAAATTCAGTTTTAGTTTCGTGGGAAATTTCCAAGTTTGTTTACAGTCGATAATTGCTGACCGAAATCACCTGTGCGGTGGCAATTGGTGATAATTCATTCTGGAAAGAAACTGTTTACTGTTTATCCAGGGATGAAGTTCACTTTCTCTGGTGAACAAATTGAATTTCATCCCGGAATGAAGCTCATCCTGCTTTTCATGTAAAATACGGCCAAGCGATTACCCATGACATGTGGGGTACTCCATTTGGCTATAAAAATGTAAAAAGAAACATTCACTCAATTTTCATAACGCTTTACACCTGTTCGTACCGTTAGCCGCTACTGGGCAAATTCCGAGACCAATTTAGTATTGGAAGCAAGAGCATAGCTTTACACAACTTTCTGTGGGTGCAGTGAAGCTCTTCTTTTGCATTAAGGTGCTTAAAGGCTCAATGTCCAAATGACTGCAGATTCATTGGAGACCCGCAATCTTCAATGAACCCAACTTCGTTCCATGCACAAGTTGGCAGACGTTTCTATTACCGACAACAATTGGATGCTTGTGTGAGGCCACTTGTTGCATCACTTGGTTTCGCAGAGTGATCATGGCAACCTCTGACTCCTCGGCGGCTACGTCTTCTTCGTCTACTTGCTTCTGTGCTGCCGCAGGACGAGAGAATAGCTGGCTGTCTGTCGCTTGAAGTCTGCCATCATCTGTCTTTCTCCAGTTTCAATTGTCTGCTGACTTCAACAGGGTTGGCCTTGTGCCCGCTGTGGCTGCCATGCTGGAATATTTCTTCTAGGTAAGCCTTCGCTTTCTCAGTCATTCTTGTTGGCTTTTTCACGCTTTTCAGGGCCCATCCTTGTGTTTTAATAGCTTCACTACTACCAGAAGGTACTTGTCCTTCCTGGTTGACGGCACTTGCTACAGCTTGTTGGTGCCTACCAGTCACTGTAACACCAGTAACTCGGCTTGCCCATTTCTTGCGAATAGTATCATACAATGACTCGGATTCAAGTTCGTTTTCGCGTTTCCCTGTGTCCACATGGGCGTCTGCCTCGTATTGTGACTTGAAAGTAAGCACACAGCCACTTTCTTGACATGAATATATGTCAGTGCTCGGTTTTGACTTTTCTCCTACTGTTTCTTTCTCTTTAGTCAGTTCTCCAGAAGGCACAATCACCCTCAGATTAGTTTCCTGTTGAGGGGATATCTGAAGGTCACAATATTTCAGTAGATGATCTGGCCCTATGCTATACGCTTGCCATACTCGAATTCCACTGTCTTCCCTAAACTCAAAATTGTTTAGCAAACTGCTTCAGGGTATTTTGTTGCCCCTACCCAAATCCAGGGAGGTGTCTCCCTGCACAAAGGCCACTCGGCATCCTTTCAGACCTCCGTAGGACTCGATGGCCTGCTTCAGGTCTTCGGCTGTTAGGACATCATGGTTTTCGTTCACCCACCTTTTGATGTGGGCCTTTAAAGCGGCTGTCTTGCGGTCGCATATATCTTTCCCGGCTTGGGGGTCAGAAAAGTCTTAGTGCATAACTTTCATACCAGATCGCGCACTGATCTCTGGCAAGCTAAGACGAAGAGCTCTCTTCTTGTTACAGCCAGCATTATATGACCGAAAGAATGCATTGTTTAGCATAGGATATTCCTTCTTTAGTGTGCTCAGAAGGTGCTCGATAATGGATGCTACGGCGAAGCTGTTCTGCGTGCATGTGTTGAACTGGTGCACAAAACATTCAATCTGGAATCCCTTGACAGTGGGCCTGGTTATAACAGCACTAATGTGCCAACTACTGCCTCGCTTACCAAAAAACTCGCTCATCTGCTCGCGGTAACGATGAGGTAAAAACTTCGTGGCCCAGCCCATC
>NC_090895.1:8922834-8927834 GCF_036669925.1 Montipora capricornis | reverse complement strand
CGATACTACAGTAGCCATTGTCGAATCTTTTTCTTTCTCCTTTGTTGCTGTACGGATTGCGTAGTGTTCCTTTCGGCAACTCCAACAAATCGCTGAAACGAAAAGTAATCACAGATGTTGAAACGCTGCTTTCAAGACAACTCTTTGACCAAAAGCGTAAGAAGAACATACAAAATCACAACAAAGTGCAGCTGACTCCCGATAACTCTTACCACCGGCGCGCTAACTGATCTGGTCAAAAGGACAAGATCTAAAAAATTGCCTTTGACTATTATTACTTATATATTTAACAATTATTCTACGAGCGCGCGTCGGATATGAAATGATAATCATTATCACCTCATATCACCTCCTTCCATAAACGTCCCCAAAATCATAGATCTTTTTCTAGCCGATGAGTACTCTAACCATATTTGTGGAGCATGGTCTATTAGCTCACTTACCACGATGGATAAGCCAATGAAAACTTCTGTCTTGCATATGACAATGATCAAGTTGTATGTGTATATTTATATATACTGCAATTTAAAGGCATTGAGACTTTGACATCACTTTCTCTTAGATCCAGCGTTCTAAGACCCAACTGGTAAGCTTTGAAAGAGAGTAATGGTGCACTCAGTCTCACAGTCATTGCCTCAAGATATCGATTGAAGCTTAAAAAAATTTCCAAATCGGGTGTTGATCAAACACACTCTCAAATTTAAAGAAAAAAGAAGGACTTTAAGGACGTTCGCGCTAATTGTTTGTGCGCAACGTTACTGCGCAGGTAACGCGACTGTAATATGTCACGAATTACTTCGAGCATTAGTGAAGTTGAAGTTTTAAAACCATTTGGAAAAACCGTGGACGATAAGTCTTTCTTGCACAGCGTTGGATCAGAGAAGATCGTGATCAATCAAAATTGATTTAAAATATTTATGAAAGTCAAGTAGACTACTGCACGACTGATATTCGCGAGGTTTTATCAGTCGTGCACTAGTCTACTTGACTTTCATACAAATTTTTCAAGCATCAGTTAAAATAACATGGCGACAAAAAAGCCGATGAAAAAATTCCAGGCCGGCAAAAGAATGGCACATTTATTTCCGAATCATCATGAAACTTCAAAGAGAAGTGAGAGGGAGGATGGAAAAGCTCTAGAAAAGGTAATTGATCAAGTAGACTAGTTGCTGAAAGTTTGGAAAACTCGAGGACGAACCAGTGCGTAAATTTAATGGGGCTATTTCTTTTTAATGTTTTTATTACCCTACAAACTTAAGTTCAAAGTGAACGCATGTTTTTAAAGTTCTTTTTCTTTACTTTCGTGAAAATTGAGGAGTATTTTCGTCCTCGTCCGCTTGAATAATGCGGACCTGCGTGGAAAAAATCAGCGATTGAATTTCACAAAAAACACACTCCAGAGGATGAGCATGACGGCAATAGAGAGATATTATACAAAACACCAACCAAATGAAGATGACCCCTGCTTAAAACTTCGTTGCTATTCTCGAGAAAGGTCTTTTTTTCGGTAAAAACCTTTCATCTCTTCAACGATCGATCCTCTCTTGGGTTCCAGTCCTTGTCCGACAGGTCACGCAAAAGCGTGACAAACGAACTTTTCCAAGAGTTTTGCAAAATCACATCGATTTTACTCGTTCAGATCATCGGTGATCCCCATTTTTTTAATCATGAATCACTTACTTTACTTACTATCTACAAAATATGATGAAATGAAAAAATTCTCACCGTAAGAAGTTATCTTTTTTTAACATTTTCTTTCCTCGTGCCATCGAATTCCGGTAGTGGTTGCAACGGATAGAGCTTACGAAAACGCTCGTCGAGGATGAACTCTACTGTTTACCACATCCCTAGCGGCATACAATTATCTAAAAATCTCACTCCTAAAAACCTATGCACGGAAACTTTCACTCCAACAGTTTATTTTTATGATTTTCGATGGATGAGCAGATGAGCCTACATCTCGCTATTATGACCGATTTCTCGAAATTAAGGCATTTTTCCACTGCCATTTTCTCCGAAACAAAGTCGGTGACCCCCATTTTTTTTTCATTTTTGGAGTAAGTACTTTATGACCTAACTCTAGGCGAGAAATGAAGAAAATCTCACCGTAGGAAGATTTTGGCGCGAACGTCCTTAAGTATAGGTTATCCTTTTTTACCTCAACTTTGCAATTATTTCTTTGCAGAAGATAAAATTGGTGCTGCGACCAAATGGATAAAATAACTATAGGGCTTAGGTATGCTGTTAGCGTCCACGCTTGAAGTGTAGGTCCACCCCTCCTATTTTCCAGCTCATTTTCTTTCACTGTTTAGGCAACGACTGCCCTGCCATGTGTCGCATTTCATTTTCATTGACTCATTCGTTTGGTATTTTTAAAAGGAAGGTCAGATCAAGACCAAAATTGATTTCTCCTGGCTTTCCGTCATACATCCACCGTAATTTAACACTCAGCAGCTCAAAACTGGGCCTCGATAACTCTAGTCTCCGCTTCGAAATAAATTTCAAGGTTATTTTCAAAATAGTTTTACCTTAAATTGTGATATTCATCCGTGAAAAGAAGCATTTTACTCGCTACAGACATTCACTTTAAAAAGTTACACTGGGTTATAAATTTGAACGTGAAACAAAGCTAATTTCGGGTAGGAGAAGACCAGATACCGCGCTGTACTTTTGCATTGCACAATCTTACTTTTGTCATTAGCGCTTGCATAAGCGCATATGTACCAGTGTATGGCTGTTTAAAATGAAATTCAGTATGTTGGACCACTGAAGGTTGTTACTAGTAGTGTGTTCACAAAGAGGGTTCGTGTTGAAATTTGTACTGACGACGAGATATTTCGGATCAGGTCTTCTCAGCACAGAAATTTACCTTCTAGTGCCTGTGGTGGAAGTTAAGAGCGATATGTAAAGTTGCAAACAAAGTCAAGCTAAACGTTTCATCAAGTTTGCCGTAAACATGATCTACTTTATAGCTTCAAAATCTGGCATTTCCTGCCCAGATAACTAACCTGGGAACAACAGCACCATACATGTCATAAATCTCCCGTGACAACTCGGCATTTGCCCGTCGGGTTCGTATATTACTTTTTCGCTGGCCTTTGTGACTTGGGTATCAACACACACTTCGTTTTCGTCCCACACAATCTGTTATGAGGTTTTTGTGATTTCTGGGGCACACTGTCAAGCCTCTCCTCTCGCCCACGCCAGTAAAAAACTTGCCTGTTTGATTCAGGATCAAGTCAACTTCAGAGATTTTTGAACCGTAGTGCTACGCTTCAGTTTCCAAACTAAGAGTGATGAAATGAAATGCAATTAACATCCCGTGTACAAGATAACTAGGGACAAATCGTCGAACCATTACCTTGCGCGCCACAAGACGAATCCCCTGACTAGAAAGAGCACTTAAGTTCCATAGTTTTTCAAAGAAAAAAACACAACGTATACGTATGCTCACTGAAGATGGGATCTGTTGCGTGACAATCTCGCCACAGGCGACATTTATTGTTATGTCAGGATTATCCAAACAAAGTGTTGCTTTTTTTGCTCTTTTCGTTCTATTTTTAAGCTAAAACCGTCCACAGTATCCTAAAACAAGCATGGCGACTAGTAACAAGGGTGTAGTTTACTGTATCAAACAGTATGCAATGAGTTGTGATGTTTCACCCTCGATCGATACATCCAAAATAACATTAATTTCCAAAGAAGGATGTGAAATATTCTAGCCAAAGTGACATTCAATCAAGCCTTGAAGAGAAACTCCTACTTTTAAAATTAAAGGGAGTTCTTTGGTTAATTGTACAAACAAGGGTAGAAATTTTGATTCAAAAAACAGGGGCTCATTGCTATAATTCAAGCACCACCCACTCAAAGAGATTTTGATGGCTCAAATCAAAATTTGCTCACATCCGGAGAAAAGACATTAAATTTTCAAGATATCATAAGAGGTGTAGAAAAACGTGCCGCACCTCTCAGAAACGTCATACATAAATCTCCCTCAAAAACAGTCTTTCATACTTTGGCGCTTCTGAAAAAAAAATCAATTTCATTTAAATTCGGGATACTTTATTCAGCAAACGCAATTTAGATGGTAAACCATGTAAATAACTTAGGAGTCGCAAGAAGGTGTGGACGAAATGTGTGTTTATTGAGGGCCAAAGTTGGCACTAATTTGAGGTGACAGAACCTCTGGGAACGGCCAAAACTAGGAGGGGGGGGTGGGGTGATCAAACTTTCGAAGAAATTAAAACACTTGAGCAATCTCTTAATACCGGCGATCTTTACTACTTCAAACAGACATCAAATGGTGAAAGTTTGAACGTAATCGGCTATCCCCTATCTTTCACCTCCGCATGGTTTTCTCAGGCAATCACTCTTAATTGCAAAAAGTTCCGAAAAAAAAGGTTTCTTCTAGGCACAGTTATAAAGGAAAAACGATTCTATGAATAATCGAAGGCTCCTTAGAGCAACCTCATGGTACGAATTCTTGGCGCCCTTGACGTAACCTGTGATCTAGCTTTCTTTGGAAAGTTTTTTTTTTGATCGTAGGCAACATGTGCTGGCACAATTGTTGTGTTGGTAAGAGTTTTGATGGACAAAAATTGTCTTAAATTGCGAATCTGTGAAGAATTAGTTACGATACCGGCATTGGTTTGCATTGTCCAAATTCGACGGATGGAGATGTGGTTGTTCAGGCAACCATAATTTAGTTGTGGAACTCATGACAAAGAGCGATACTTTATTAAACGTAGGCTATTTTTTTGTTTTTGTTGGAAAATTGATTCAAGAAGGAGTAATACTCGTGAGAGTACGTGCGCATTAGGATGGAGGTTTAACACGCTTAGAAAAGCAGTGTTTCGTGTTGGGGAAATTTTACGTCCATACCACTATTACGTGCTCGCGTGTATGTAGTTCCCGATTTAAAATTACTTACCATATTTCTGGTGGAAATATAGAATTGTAGTAGTGTAGGCTATGTGACGAGTGATATGGTGGTGGAATTC
>NC_090895.1:8902834-8910334 GCF_036669925.1 Montipora capricornis | reverse complement strand
ATTTTTAATTTTATCTTTGATTAGCTAAGTGTAGCCCAAAGATAATTGGTCGGAGTACACTTCAGCAACATATTGTGTTTGTAAGTACAATAATGTTGGTTTGTTTGAGACTTTTAAAGAGCCAAGATAATATTACTAGACTGTACTTTAGGTGGTACACCCATGAGTACAGTATAACCCAGTGTTTTGTTAGAGTCAAGATAATATTATTAGGCTGTACTTTAGGTGGCACACCCATGAGTACAGTATAACCCAGTGTTTTGTTAGAGTCAAGATAATATTATTACGCTGTACTTTACGTGGCTCACCCATGAGTACGGTATAACCCAGTGTTTTGTTAGAGTCAAGATAATATTATTAGGCTGTACTTTAGGTGGCTCACCAATGAGTACAGTATAACCCAGTGTTTTGTTAGAGTCAAGATAATATTATTAGGCTGTACTTTAGGTGGCTCACCCATGAGTACAGTATAACCCAGTGTTTTGTTAGAGTCAAGATAATATTATTAGACTGTACTTTAGGTGGCACACCCATGAGTACAGTATAACCCAGTGTTTTGTTAGAGTCAAGATAATGTTATTAGGCTGTACTTTAGGTGGCTCACCCATGAGTACAGTATAACCCAGTGTTTTGTTAGAGTCAAGATAATATTATTAGACTGTACTTTAGGTGGCACACCCATGAGTACAGTATAACCCAGTGTTTTGTTAGAGTCAAGATAATATTATTAGGCTGTACTTTAGGTGGCTCACCCATGAGTACAGTATAACCCAGTGTTTTGTTAGAGTCAAGATAATATTATTAGCCTCATGTACTTTAGGTGGCACACCCATGAGTACAGTATAACCCAGTGTTTTGTTAGAGTCAAGATAATATTATTAGACTGTACTTTAGGTGGCTCACCCATGAGTACAGTATAACCCAGTGTTTTATTAGAGTCAAGATAATATTATTAGACTGTACTTTAGGTGGCTCACCCATGAGTACAGTATAACCCAGTGTTTTGTTAGAGTCAAGATAATATTATTAGGCTGTACTTTAGGTGGCACACCCATGAGTACAGTATAACCCAGTGTTTTGTTAGAGTCAAGATAATTAGGCTGTACTTTAGGTGGCACACCCATGAGTACAGTATAACCCAGTGTTTTGTTAGAGTCAAGATAATATTATTAGGCTGTACTTTAGGTGGCACACCCATGAGTACAGTATAACCCAGTCTTTCATTATAGCGAAGACAATATTATTAGGCCTTGCTTCACTGAAGAGATCATAATTACTCCTGCGCTGTTTTCTATGAAGCTTAAAGTTCTGTCACGCTATTGTAGTCAAAAGTCAGAACACTAAAGGACGTCTTTGCAAGAATGAATACCGTAAAATAATGCTATAGTTTTGTTGCCAATAGCCACTGAAGTGCACTGAGTCCATTCTTTGTTGTTTGCAGCCAAGGATGGAGTGAAGGATGGAATGGATTAAAACTTGAAAAAAGCTGGCCAGTTTTATTTTTAAGTTTGGAGACCGTATTTTCAGAAGTGGTCAAAAATTAAATATGAATAGATAGCTCTTTGTGCCATAAATATATTTCATATCTTGTCAGTGGGTTGTCAGGAATGTTGTATATGTGAGCTAAAGTAGTAACAGAGATTTCTACCCATTTTAACGTAAAAACAGCAAATTTTGCATGACAGTGCCTCTTTAATTATTTTGAAGCTTTTGGGTATAGAAGATCTGCCTTAGTCAACTAATGCGATGACTAGGTGATGACTTAACTCAAAGTACATGGGTCCGAAATAACAACGATGTTTCCTTGAGAAAAGTTCAAAATGTATATTGATTTGGGCATCTAAGAATTAGGAACTAGTTGTACTTGGAAAAATTGAAATGCCATTACCCGACTGAATTTGCGATGTTGTTAAGTAAGTCTATCTGTAATGTTGTAGGAATATGCCACTCCACTGGTAACAATGCGATATTTTTCTGGGTAAAATATCTAAATGTATGTACATCTTGCGCATCTGTAGAAAGTTTTCTCAGGGCGTTTATCGTTTCTGCCTTTTTTTTTTTTTTCAAATTGAGGTATCTGTGTGGGGTTGTGCTAGCTGCAATAAGTACCTGAGTAGAAGTCAGTAATAAATTCCGGCGCAGGGATCTTATCGTTTATTTTTTAAAGGCTAGTAATAGAAACGTTTGTAAATGCACGATTTGCATCGCTTATATCTTGTTCAGTCCACTAGTTAAAACAAGAATATTATGAATAGTAGGCCAAAGGGTCACCACTTTATATTTGCTGGAGTCAAGACAGAGTATTAAAAAAAAGTTCCTTCAATATATGTATTTTTTAAAGGCTAACATTTAACTGATCAAATATTAAAGTGGTGAAAGTGTAAAGGAACAGGAACTAACCAGGGAGAGAACATATAGAAGGCCATGGATTTCTTTCACTCGAACTGAAGTGGAAGTAACCTAGAAATGCTCCTGTTGACGATATCAGGGGAAAATCGAAGGAACCGCAACAACCTTTTTTTGGCCCGTTCCGTTGCTGTTTCTCGGATTTCACCCCAGTTGCCCCATACACACACCTGCGACTGCAAAAAAAGCAATTTCCACCAAAACAACCAAAACAACCAAAACTTTTTAATGAAGAACACTGAGCTCGTCCTGAAGCCAGTTGGGAGTTTCAAGAAACAAATGTGTGCCCCAGGATAAAAACAAGTATATAATTGTCATTTTTGTTATCGTAAATAGCTGCAAGAATTTGCATTAGAAATATTTTCTCTTTTTTTTTAATGTGCTTGCTTTTATCCCGACGCGCGCAGTTTTTTGAAACTCTGAACTCGCTTATTTCACACATGCCGGATTATTGAAGCGTGAACTTGTTCTTGATGGTTAATTGTTTCATTATGCCGGTAATACATACATACATACTTTATTGAGACTCCCTTCAACAGGGATTTTCAGTCACAATGTTAAAAAAAAAGAAGAAAACTTATTTACAGTAATTTCATTAAAATCCAAATATATTCAAAATCATTCAAAATATACCAAAAATTACTTCAAATAGAACATATTATTAAAAAGTGTCCGCTTAATAGAGCCCCTCAAATTTTTAACCAAGAAGCGATGAAAGTCTTTTGGTGATTCCTTTTCCGTGGATTTGTCCCTATTTATTGATTATTAACTAATCAATTACTCAAAGATATCTCTAAAACTGTGCATGGGTATCAATTCAATTTGCTACACGGTAGACCGATGCTAGATAAAACGTGCACCGAATTTTAGGACAATTCGCACTTCCTTTCGCTGCTTACCTCGGAACTATGTACTTTGATTTCCGATCCTAACATCTTACTTCAGTAATCGTATTCGTAGAAATCTCTGGGCTAGGTCTCTCCCAAGGCCTTTCTGTTGTAGAATCTTTTACCAGTGTTCCGACTCTTCGATAAGACCCCATCGTTCAGAATACCCGGGAGGATACCGCCTTTAGCATTCGTTCCAATAAAAAAAATGTCACTGGCAAAGCTGTAACGGCATTCACTTCTTACTTCGGGGGCTAAATAGCGTTAGTGCTGTATTAACCACAGGCTTTCCTTTTGAGCCCAAACCAATTATACCTTGACGCTTTACCCAAAATTAATCATGGTGAAGCGTTATAAAAGTACTTTTTTCCATAAAGCCAATGAAATTGTGTCAGAAGACGAAGTGGTACATGACTTTTGGTGGTCACCCGAAGCAGAAATTACTTTTGCTTCATGGAACAATTTTTTTCTTGCCTTTCCTCTTTTTCTTGGCCCTCTAAAATTTAGATGTGAGTCATTTGTTTAATTACTAGTAAGAGTTCTCACTACATCTGCCCGCGGTTTGAATATCATGTCAGTTCTGTAGTGAATCTCACAAAGTAATTGTCTTTACACTGTTTATATGGCATTTAAAGGTGACCCGAGTACGAGTATGTCTTTTTTTGGGATTTTTTTTCTCCTATATGAGATAATGGGAGGTTTTTGTTTATTTCCCAAAGTCGTGGTTGATTTTCTATCAAATGCCAGTGGGCCATCAATATTATTTTTAAGTTACGCACTGATAAATGGTATTATGTGACAAAGGGCGGTAATTTCTTTTGTGCGTCTTCTTTTTCTGTCCCTGTAATTCACTTCAGAGAGGATTTGTTCTGTGAACAGATGCGGATAGCCCCTTTCGCATAGGCGGGACTTGAAGTTGCATATATTCTCTTCGAATGTCTTTCGAGAAGGGATCAGTGTTCTTAGTAGTTATTGGGCTTATCTTTTTACAAAGCCTTTCCCTACTCCTGGTGGGCGGAAGGAGCCGAAATGTCTATATTGAATTTTTTTCTGTTGGCTTAAAATGCGTCGTACATCAAGGATGTTTCTTTTCGATACCACCATAATGCCAATGACAAAGCTTCCAGGACCGACTGGAATTTCCGAAGGATCGCTTCTCGCAGTTTTTGGAATATCCAGAACCAAATCATTATCATCATCTTCGGCGGCCGTCGCTGGGATAGGAATTCTCCGTGCTTGCCTCTGTTTCCCTCTTCCTTCTGGAGTGTTTTGCGAGAACGAATGATCCGTCTGTTCGTCTTTTCTGGTATCGCATCACTTGTAAACTCCGCAATTAGTTGATCTCCCAAAATTACGTCCGCTCAGCTATCACAAATATTAAACAAAGACCTTTTGTTCTTTAGGAGACTCAATGCCGGTTTGATGAAACTTGATGAAAAGTAAAAACCCACCCTTGCGTCCTTCATTGCTGGTTTGCCTCGTCGGCGATGACATTTTTTTCTGACAAAGCTCTGTCTGTAAAAAACACCTGGACCGGAAAGGACCGCAGGGTACCGTGAGCCTCCTCGAAAAGCTCCATACAAATTCTTATACTTTTAGTATAAGGAAATGTATGGAGCTCCCCTGGATACTTACAGTGCAAGCTCAGTGTGTCTTCTCATGAACGTCGATTCAATTTTCCTTTGTTCGCGAAAATGTTAAATGGTGTTGAAGCCGTTTGAACACTCTGTTCAACAATTGTAAAACACAAGCATGCGCACATCAGCTGCAGGACGCAAATCAACAAATCAATATAGCGGCACGTAGTTTATCTGGACGAAAGAGTCTGGTTTCTAGTTCTTAGTTCCTCGCAATCAAATTTCGCGAAAGTGTTGGTTCTTTTCTTGCCATAGTGTTGGAACCGTTTGAACGGCCCCCGCAAAACTTTGTTTTTGTGTTCAACATTTGCTCAAAATCCGTGAACGAATGTTGGTGCCGAATTTTCACTCATAAAAACCTGAAAAATTGGAAAACAAGGCGCTTAATGCATGTGGCTGGTTTGGCTGGTAAACAAACTGCTGCGTTCAGACCATTCGTTGTGCTGTATGAAGGAAATACAGTCGAATTTATAGGAAGAAGATCCCCAAAACAGATCAAATATTTGTTTTACACTGTAATAAATAATTGTTTGATTTCATTACGTATTAAGCTAAAAAAACGTTATTCTCCAAATCCTACGAGTGGCATCATCCGTGCATTTTTATTCTCACAAAGTACGCTGTTTTAACCATTCAGAGTGCGCGTTATATCGAAACTTTATTATAACTTTTCCTGTAGTTTGATGCCCTCTACTTGTTAAATATTTAATACCAGTTTCATGACATCTGACAATTTATTTTTTTGAGTTTTGCAATTTAGGTGATTTAGCTACGGTGAACTCAATAAATTATGTCATTATTATCTATTATTATATATCTTCACATCTCTGCCCAGGACTCACTGTGATCCAGGGTACTAACATATGTAAAATACACAATATTTTCAGACCTCCGTTTAAGATCACAGTTATATAATAATTATCAATTCTTCACCGAAGTGGAGATGGCTAATGGTGGATAGTTACCGGGCCACGAAGCCCTCATTTAGCTAACACTAAAAGCGGAGCTCCCGCCCTTAAGTTATTCTTACATAATGTTAACCTGGCTTGAGCCTGTGATGAATTGAAATCAAGAGTGTTGTCGAAACCTAAAACGAAAACAGCTGACCTCGATGAGCTTTAACTTGAGCCCGCGATATGGTTACTTTATACCGGTGAGCGGACACCTTCTGTTGACAGGTGTCAATTGACCATAACATGGATGTCCAACATCAAACATGCACGCTGTAAACTAGCTGGAGTATGGCCACCACGTTAGGCTCAAGTATACAAATACTTCTCGATAATAATAATAATAATAATAATAATAATAATAATAATAATAATAAATAATAATAATAATAATAATAATCATAATCATAATTATTATTATTATAATTATTATTATTATTATTATTATTATTATTATTATTATTATGGGCAGTAAAACGTAAGGATTAAGCAACTTGTGCGTGCACAACTACGAGCAATACCGCTAGCCATGATTACCATACAAAAAGCAACTCATGGGCCCTTCGGGCCGCCGGAGCTCCGCCACTAAACATAAGCGGTTCCAACAATTATGATCTTGTCCCGGAGGTGATCTTGGCGAATTACGATAAAATATTTTGAAGGCGATCGAATCGCATCTGCTTAGCAAAGTAAAATCTCCGTGAGCAGTTCAATTCGCGGGTAAAACAAGAGCGCAAGACCAGGAGGCCGCCGCTCAATGTCATAATTTCTCTAGCAAAAGAAGTAACGAACTCGCCCATGCTCAACAGACATTAGAAGGCGCTTGGAGGAGTGATGTCCCTCGTGGAACGGACAGAAAACACAAACAAACACGAATACCAGATATGCAAAGGACTTTATAAGTTCTGAACGAATGTCAGAAACTAAAGAAAAGTTTACGTGTTCTTTTTTTTTCTAATTTGTGTAATAAATTTACTTCTAGAACTAAATTCTAGTAATTGATGTATCCAATGATGTGTCCAATTGTTTTTTTATCACGCCCTTTGTGTGTTTTGATACCTTTTGCTTCGGCGTCCACAAGTATTTCTTTGAGGTCGTCTTGCCTCAAGAACGTTGCGAGCCGTAAAGTTTCTTTCGGGAAGATTCTCCCTTCACATTTTCTTCTGTTTCGAATCTCTCCTCGCTGAAAATTGCCCCAAGCATATATACCTGTATCGAAATTTGGAAACTCGTCAGTGTCCATGTTGTGTAAATTTGCAATTCTTTTACGAGAACAAATTTCGACAATATCTCCGACATGGTGGGGATTGCTGAGCGTTGCATTACATATTACATCATTTTCATTGTCCATACTCTTTTGACAACGGCTCTCGACCAATGAGCGCGCGAGAATCTCTCATTTATTGTAAAGACCAAAATCAAGTTCAGTGCTCGTTATCCTCGGCATAAAGGCATGTCCAAACGATAAATGTTTACGGTAAAAACATTGTTGTTTGGCAAAACATTTTTCCGTTGGCCACCTTGTTTTGTGCTGTTTAAACATGTTTCAACATGTTTTAACGTGTTGGGTAAGATTTGCAACTCTGTCAAACATTCGATAAAACATCTTAAAACATTTCT